>NW_027671519.1:0-42050 GCF_964165515.1 Mesoplodon bidens
AACGAGCGAGGGAGCCGCCGTTTCCAACTAGGTCGCCGCCTCTTTGATCGCACGCTCCCTTACATTAGTCACGTTTCGGGAATGGTGATCACCCAACGCTGGCGTGGCATCAACGCTCCTTTCCGGGGCCTCAGGGAAGGTCAAGTTGAAGTTTGGCGCTTGGGAAGCTGGTCATGGAGCAATTTTACCTTGCGCCACTGGAGGGCAGTGTGCCTTTAAAAATGTGCGCAGTTCCCCAGATTCCGGGGGTGGACGGCGCAGGTGATAACCGTGGATTCGGTAACAATTATTTATCTGAACGCCAGGAGCTGTTTAGAGCCCAGAGGTTTTGGTTGTTGTTAGTTTTTTGTTTGTTTCGTACAGGGAACCTGGGCTTTCTTAACATCGTGGTAGAATTAGCTGAGTTAACTGGCTCCTGTGAAAACATGGATTCTCTGCTCTTGCCCTACCCAAACTGTTTCCTGGACCAGCAGCTGGGAGAAGCTGGCTTATCACACTAGGCACCCTTCCATCTAACACCTCCCCTTCCTAGGCCTCCCAAAGTGGAGCAAAATCCTTCACTTATTTATAGGTGAGAAGAGCCACTCTCAGAGGACAGATGGCACAGACAGATGGGGTTCACCACTCTGGGATCAAGGGGAGAATCAATTTCCTCACCTCTGATCATTGCTTTTACTCAAGCAGTTACTGGGGGACCAACGCCTTCCTAGTGAAATACAAAATGGACAGTGTAATGGAGTTATTCTCCATGGGGAATTAAGTGTGATGCACACCCCAAGCTATAACATAGCCATAGAGACACATACATACATATAGGTATATGCATAGATATATACACCTTGTATATACACATATGTATGCACACATACACACATGTGTATGTACAATATACATGTGTTTAACATGTATAACATACATCTCTAAGTAAACATTTCCCCTCCCATTTTTCCTTTTGCTCGTGCTGCATATCAAGAAAGACAGTATTTGGCCTCTGGATGGCACTAGCTGAACAGCTTCCAGATGAATTCAGTCCTAATTCCTGAACTTGAACTTTGGGTTGGAAAACGTGCGGGAGACACTGACCCACCACCGAGGGTTCTGTCTTCAGAGCATGTGACACAGAGCAGGGCTGCCCCGTCAGCGGTGACTCGGCTCAAGCAGCAGGGGGCGCCCTGGTGATCGTGCCCAGCTTGTCTCCTGTCAGGAAAGCAGGTGTTTCCTTCTTACTTTTCTCCCTCCAGTTCTTGATGGGCCGTAAGGTAGTTTCAGTAGCAGTGAAGATTATGTCCACATTTCAATACTGACCACCACCACCAGATTTTTCTACTAAAATCTGGCCTAAGTAAAAGCTGCAGAAACATTGAGAGCAAGGAGTAACCTTGATTATTACCTTCTTCAGACCCCTCCTTACACTGGCGACGCTGAGGAGGTCTGTGGTGGGTTCTTTGTGCCAGGTTCTGGCAGAGCCAGGGGTATAAGCTTCGTTCACTGGCTCCCAGCCCAGCTTTACTTTTACCACTCCAAAAAGCTTCCTCTATTTTAAAGGAAATTTAAATTATGAAAAAAAAAACTTTGAGGTTTTCAGCTCTCAAGAAAAGAAGATTGAAAGTATCCAAGATGGTGGAGCCTTTAAAAAAATCTTTTTAAACAATAATGTATTGCTGAAATTTCTGTTGAGGCATGGCTTGTGGATTTCTTGACTGTGGCATGTCAGTTTCACAATCCCAGATTTTCAAACCCTTGTTTCTGTGCGAGTTCTCATTGTGTGCAGCAGAGGTGGGAGTGCCCTCTGCCTGGGGTGTCTGCAGGAGAATGATTGGAACTGAAGTATATTTTGGTTTTGTCTCCGTCTGAATCTGAACGTTGCATCTGTATTGGGGGAACATAGCACCTGAGAAAGAGTCATTGACTCCCCCATGTTGGGAGGCTGTTGCTCAGATTGTTTTCTCCAGTGAATAGGATTGCAATTTTCTTTTTCATTTAAAATGCAGACACACTGCCTGAACGAACACAACACTGCTGTTTCACACCCATGGAATTTACCGGGACGTACACACATCAGTTATTCAAGAACATGTCTGCCAGATGTCACCGTAACCAAGTGAAAAGTGAAAACCTCAGACATCCAAGCAGATATTTTATCAGCAAGAGCTCAACAACTCTTTGCCTCATTTAAAACCAAGCCAGCTGGCTATTGAGTGGGGCTGATTGAAACAACTGCATGTTTTAATGTGGCCACAAGAAGATGCAGGTGTTTTCCATTAGAAAGGGCATCTATTCTATTGTATAAAGTGACGTGTGGTTAGCCAGTTTTCCTTCAAATGTGACTCTCTGGGAAGAATAAAATTAAATAGAGAAAGAGCCAGGCTTCTCCCTGCTTGATTCTCATTTCCCCAGAACTCTGTGACTCAACAGAGGATCCTGCAACAATAGCCTTCAAGGCTCCTTTACAGAACCTGTCAGGGTGCACCCTTCCTGCCATCAGAACTCGACTGATATCCTGTCAATACAATTATGGGGAGAGACTGTTTGGTTTGCTCCACTGACAGCCTTGAATCTTCTGTTGCCCTGGAGAGGCAGGCTAGGTACAGGGGTGGAATTTATTGAATTGAGCATCCTTAGAGTGTGCAAATGATCACGGCACCCGATGTTTTTCATAATTTCTCACCGACTCTGTTTTTCGGTGGGGCTTTGTGTCACAAACAAGAAGCGTGTACATTTGTAGATAGAGCTATAGAATCACGTCATTCTGGGGTTGGAAGGAAGCTTACAGCCATCTAGTCCAATTCCTTTTTTGAGGCTATTAAGACCCAGAGAGGGGAAGAGACTCACCCAAGGCACTACCCTGACCTGGTCACAGAAGTGGGGTGAGATTTATGTCACCTGACTTCCAGACCCATGCTCTTTGGCCACGATACACAATTAGTTAATGAATGACAAGCCAGATTGGTTATATCTCTACATCAGGCAGTCAAAAAAATGTTCATTGCTGAGTCCGGTTCCATTATTGTTTCACTCAACATTCCTTCCAGAGTGAACTCTGCTAATTTCTTGGGATTGGTTGACAGCCAAGAAATATTTATTGAATGTTTACTGAGTACTCTGCACCAACCTAAGCTCTCTTGGGGGCATAGAACCAAGTTCAGAACTTAGCTCTTTCCCATAAGGAATTAATTATCTAGTTGGGGAGACAGAATATCTATCTATATCATTATATATATGTATTTCATATGTATGACATATATATTGCTTTGCATAGCCCCTGCATCAAAGAAAGCTCTCAGGAAACATTAGCTCTTACTCTTGTGCATGCGCGTGCGCACACACACACACACACACACACACAGAGATAAGACAAACAATGTCATGGGTCACGCCCCTGTAAGTTTCAAGTTTCTGCACTACCCAGAAAGGTTCAGATTTGTGGGGAGGAAACCCTGAGCACGACTCAGGAGGCTTTATAAAGGAACAGTCCTGAAACTGGACCTTGAAGGGTGAAAATGTAGACTCTGATCAGGAATGGAGATTGGGAGAAACTCAGCCCTCTGGGGCCAGATGACTCGCCCCTCCTTAGATCCTAAGGTTTCATAGACTTTCACCCCAACCCGAGTTCTATTTCCTAAGACTCAGCACCGCTGCTGGGATTCTTATCATCGTCTTCACGGGGAAGAATTTATTTAGAGCCAGTGTGTCCAAATTGGATGCTCTACAAAATTAGGCAACCACACTCAACCACACTAAGAGCCTAACATCTCTAATAAATATTGAGGCTGGTGAACATTGGCACATAGGTAGAGACAAATGCAAAGAAGGTGGGCAGACAAACACACAGTCGGGCAAACAATCCATCGTAGGTCAGTAATTTTTTTTTTTTTTTTTTGGCTGTACGTGGGCCTCTCACCGTTGTGGCCTCTCCCGTTGCGGAGCACAGGCTCCGGACATGCAGGCTCAGTGGCCATGGCTCACGGGCCTAGCTGCTCTGTGGCACGTGGGATCTTCCCAGACCGGGGCATGAACCCGCGTCACCTCCATCGGTAGGCAGGCGGACACTCAACCACTGCACCACCAGGGAAGCCTCCGTTGGTCAGTATTTTTATCATGTTTGAATGAAATGGGAAAACGTTATATTCCGCTATGTATTGCAGAGAATATGCCTTTGATTGCTCAGATCCTTTTATGTTCAATTTACAATGTAACTGGAGAAGGTAAAACACAAGGAAGGGGGGCTGAAACTGAGCTACCCACCTTAACGACCCAGTCTTGGCAGGCTGGTGGGCAGTTTTCATTTTTCTAGGGAAAGCTATGTGGTTGTCGATCCCTGCAACTCTTTCTCTCTCGGTCCATTTTTTTTTTTTTTTCTTTTTTCGTCTTTTTAAATGAAAGCTTCCAGCTTCCTGGCGCCTTGGCACATCCTTCGGTGAGCAAGGGTGAGCAAGCAGGGGCTGCAGCAGTGCCCAGCCCTGTGGTCGGTTCAGAAAGGAGACCTGCTCCCTCCCATGCTTTTTACCACTGGCCCGGGTCGGGGGGTGGGAAAGATCTGCTGGAGGAGGGGCCCACCTTCCTCTTTGTTTCTCTAAAAAAGGGGGGCTTTGGCTTTGCAACGTTAATGAAGACCACAGAATGTGGGTTCCTGGGGGATGAGCTCAGCCCCCTTTTGAACACTCCTCACAGATCAGTGGTGGGAAGGCCGTTCCTCCAGGAAGAATTCTGAGTCCTGGATGAACAAGTCGGCAGTGGCTTCCAGACCTTCCAGAATCTTCCAGGCTCAAGTGCTGCTCATAGTAGAATTTAGGCCCCTTTTCCTGTATTTGAAAGACAAAGTTTTCTTGCTTTATGACTGGGCCTGCGGACAAAATTTCAACCCCCTAGTTCTTTCTCTTTTAAAAGAAAGTATTTATTTATTTATTTTTGGCTGCATTGGGTCTGTGTTGCCGCGTGCGGGCTTTCTCTAGTTGTGGCGAGCCAGGGCTACTCTTTGTTGCTGCGCACGCGCTTCTCATTGTGGTGGCTTCTCTTGTTGCAGAACACGGGCATGCCGTGTTATAGGCATGCTGGCTTCCACAGTTGTGGCACACGGGCTCTAGAATGCAGGCTCAGTAGTTGTGGCATGTGGGCTCAGTAGTTGTGGCTCACAGGCTCTAGAGCACAGCCTCAGTAGTTGTGGAGCACAGGCTTAGTTGCTCCACGGCATGTGGGGTTTCCCTGGAGCAGGGCTCAAACCCGTGTGTCCCCTGCATTGGCAGGTGGACTGCTAACCACTGCACCATCAGGGAAGTCCTTGATATTATCTTTAAAGCGATGAGGAGTTTCATGGAAGGGGTGTCATGACAGAATTTGTGTTTACAAGACACTCTGGCCACAGTGTGGAAGACAGAGTCAAGGGGACTGGAGTAGAGAGGAGGAGCCAGTTGGGAGGCAGTTGGAGTAGTGCAGGTGGGAGGTGATGGCTATTTGGAGTACGGTGTGTTGGTGGAGAGAGGGGGCAGTGAAAGGATTTGAGAGCCACGGGGATGGGTTCACAAGGAAGAGAGGACGAGGGGTCAAGGATAAGCTTTGGTTTCTAATTATGCAGCTGGATGCATAATGGCCCATTTACGAGTCAGGGAACAAAGAACCAACAAGAAAATCATGGCTTTAATTTTGGACTTACTGACTTTGACATATTATTGACAAACAGGCAAGGAGAGAAGTGGCTTGAGATACACATTCCTGTGTCACCTGCATTGAGGTGGTAATGACGGTGCTGAGGGAGAAAGCGGAGGGTGGCAAGAGGAGAGGGGCTAGCCTTGAGCTTAGTGATTCTCGAAAGCTTAAAGGCCTTGTAGAGGAGGGTGAACCTGCAAAGGAGGCGGAGGGGCAGGAGGAAAACCAGGACGATGCTGTATATCACGAAAGGGAAGAGAGCGCTTTCAGATGAAGGGACTGTTCAAGAGCATCAGATGCCATTGAGCGGCCAAGCGAGGCGTGACTGAAAACTGCTCATTGTGTTGAGCAGCGTGAAGGTCATTGGTAATGTGAGAGAGCTGCTTTGTGGAGTGGAGGGATTGGAAGGCAGATGGTGGAGGAGGGTAAGAATAAGTGGGCAGTGGGGATTCCCTTCTGGCACAGTGGTTAAGAATCCGCCTGCCAATGCAGGGCACACGGGTTCGAGCCCTGGTCCGGGAAGATCCCACATGCCGCGGAGCAATTAAGCCCGTGTGCCACCACTACTGAGCCTGCGCTCTAGAGCCCACGAGCCACCACTACTGAAGCCCATGTGCCACAACTACTGAGCCCACGTGCCTAGAACCCGTGCTCCACAAGAAGAGCCCGTGCTCCTCAACAAGAGCCCGTGCTCTGCAATGAGAGGCCCACTCACCACAATGAAGTGTAGTCCCTGCTCGCCACAACTAGAGAAAGCCCACGCACAATAACAAAGACCCAACACATCCAAAAATAAATAAAATAAATGAATTTATATAAAAAAAGAGTAAGTGGGCAGTGACCATGTAAAGACAGAAGGATGGATAACTCCTTTGGGAATTTTGGCTGTGAAGGGCAGGGGAGAGACAGCAATGGGTAGAAGAAGGAGGACTGAATAAAGTGATTTAGTTTTGCTGTTGTTTTAATGGGAAAGACTTGAGCATGGTTCAGAGTCAATGGAGAGCCTCCAGTCAGCACTGAATGCACAGAAGAGAGGACGAAACTGTATTGTTTAGATCCCGGGAAGGGCCGAATGGAAGTGTTCCTAATAGAGGTGGACAGAACAGCCTTTGACAGGAGGAGAAACACCACATCTGGCCCTTCGGGGGAGGGCGTGGATAAGACATGTGCCTATGGAGGAAGTTTTGTACTTGGTGTCAGGAGGGCGGGGGAGTGTAAGTGGATGACTTGAGATGTTATCAGTAACTTATAAAACAAGAGTGCCTAGTGAGAGTGAGGTTTGAGGGCAGCACTGAGATTTGGAGAGGCCTGAAGGAGCTTTGAAATAGTCATTGTGAATCATGAGAGCGAGAAAACTGTTGGAGACTACTAAGGGGATCCCAGGCAATTTGGGAGTAGGTCATCATGAGTTTAGAGTTAAGCCACAAAAGCTGTTTTGTGATTTTCTCCAGTTACACTTGATTACCACCTAAAATATGGGGTCAGCCACTTCAGTTTGCTAGGGCTGCTGTAACACAGTACCACAGATTGAGTGGCTTAAACAACAGAAATTTGTTTTCTCTCATTCTGGAGGCTGGAAGTCCAAGATCAAGGTGTCAGTGGGGTCGGTTCCTTCTGAGTTCTGTGAGGGAGGGAGGTGTTCCAGGCCTCTCCCCTTGGCTTCTAGATGGCTGACTTCTCCCTGTGTCTACACGTCTTCCCTCTGTATGTGTCTGTGACAAATTTCCTGTTCTTACAAGGACACCCGTCATATTGGATTAGGGCCCACCCTAGTCATCTAATTGTAACCTAATCACCTCTGTAAAGACACTATCTCCATATGTGGTTCCATTCTGTGGTACTGGGGGTGTAGGATTTAGCATATGAATTTCTCTGCAGGGGGGTTCAATTCAGCCCATAATATAAACACGTACACTCAAGTTTTCAGCTAAGAATATAAAAAGTAAAATTGTACCGGTGTTAATAAAGGGAAGGAAGCTGAGAAAGGGAGTCAGTTTATGAGGGAAAGGTGAAAGGAAAGAAGGGAATCAACTGTTTATGTCCAGGATGAGATGTCCAAATGACCTATTTGTTGACTGGCTACTAATACTGCAGATTTGGAAGAAGATAATGCCATGGGAAACACACCACACTTACAATGATAGAATAGCCAGGAAACTCTATCCTGAACTTTATGGTGACATGATTTATCATGGTCTCCAGTCTTTATTGTATGAGGAAGATCAGAGAGAGACGCAGACAGAGACAGACTGACACACACCAACAGCAGTGTGGCCACACTTAGAACCCAATGGGCCAATTTTTACCCCATGCCGCTTCACTTTACCTTCGGTTTTACTTCTCTTTCAGTAGGCCTGGGATACAAATGAAGAATATCTCTTCAAAGTGATGGTGTCTTTCTCCATGAGAAGAGTTCCCAACAGAGAAGCAACTGAGTAAGTAAGCAATGAAAAGTCTAAATTGACTGTTTGCAGCATTATTTGAGACAGGACGTTCATTGAAAACTCAATCTTGAAAATAATGTATACCTCAAATTTTTAGGGACACACTTTTTAATTTAACATTAAAAAGAACCTTTATAATCTAGCTCAGCTTATAGTTTATATCATGTTCAAACAATGCTCTTCATTCAATAGGCACTATGAAGATAAATACAAAAATTTGTAGTTACATGTCATAAGCTTTCTACATTTATATATATATGTGTGTGTGTGTGTGTGTGTGTGTGTGTGTAATATATATATATATATATATGTATTTTATATATATATATATATATATATATATATATATATAATATATATATATATTTTTTTTTTCTTGCAGATAGATAGATAGATAGATAGATAAAGATAGCAAGAAAAGAGTTCGCTTCTCATTGTATTGGTCTGCTCTGGCTGCCATAACCAAATACCACAGACTGGGAGGCTTACACAACAGAAATTTATCACAACAGAAATTTATTTCTCACAGTTCTGGAGGCTGGGAACTTGAAGATTAAGATGCTGACAAGGTAGGTTTCATTCTGGGGCCTCTTCTTTCAGCTTGTAGGCAACACCAAATCTTTGTATGCTCACATGATCTCTCCTTTGTTGAGGGGGAAGTGACAGGGGAGAGAGTGAGCATTCTGGTGCCTTTCTGGATGAGGGTGCTAATCCTCTCTATCATGGCTCCACCATTATGACCTCATTTAACTGTAATTATCTCCTTATAGGCCCTATCTCTAAATATTAATACATTCACATTTGGGGTTAAGACTTCAACATGTGAACTTGGGGGCAAGGGGATAAGTGCACAGCACTCCTTTTGAAAATAACTTACATATGTATTGGTTCATCGCACTGTTGGTATCTGTCACAGCACCTTGTTTATTTTCTTCAGAGCCTTAGTCCAACTTTTAATAGTTTTACATTTGAATCTGTTCTTCCGAAGGAATCTTCCCTATTTGTGATGTTTCCGTCCATCTCCATTTGTGATTAGGGTAACACTCCTGGTTTCTCTCTACTCCCTTACTTCACTCTTCCCTTGAGAGGTGAAATGACTGATTTGATTGGTGGGCTGGAAGGATAAACGGGGCATGGGTTCCCTTCTCTTGAGGAGCCGGCCTGCCCTCTGCACACATTTTTCTGTGCTGCTCCCCACACTAAGTACAGAATCAAGCCCTGCCTGGGCAAGCTCACACACCCACATGGTTGTCCGTGCTGTCTGTAGCTGTAGACTGTTTAGATTGGTAGGGGCCAGATCCTAAGGTGTTAAATATCTTGCATATTACACCAGAATATCGTGATACCTGCCTCGGTTCAGCTCTGCCTGGGTCAGTGTAGATGAATTTATCTCATCACAGGATATTTTTAAAATTAAGAAGGAAACTTGCCCCCTGATAAAAGTCATATCCTCCCACGCAGCCTTTTATTGTGGTCTCCTGTCTGCTTCATTCTTTTGTCTTAATTTTATTGAGAACTTGACAAAGAGGGTTTCTATTTATTGTCTTCCTCAGACTCAAAATGTATCATGCATGGACTGTGAATATAAGGGATAAAAGAGAAGAGGAACATTTGGGGGAGCAATATAAACATATGATATGTGGATTTGTGTGTACACAAACACACACATATATACACAGCACATGTATGTATTTTAAGATACGTAACATGCTCACATGATTCAAAAAAATTAAAAGAAGGAGGTGTAAGGTAAAAAAACAAATGATGCCCTACGTGAACTTTACTCCTGTTTTATAGATTTTTAGAAAAGATATATTTGCCTTTATCTTATGCTTTAAACAGAAGCATTCTTTCCAAAACAATTTATAATAACCTTTTAAAAATAAAAAATGAGAAGGTTGCCTTCCAAGAAATGAAAAAGGGAAAATATAAGGAGAAGAGGGAACCCATGTACACCATTGGTGGGGACGTAAATTGTACAGCCTGTGTGGAAAACAGTATGGAGGTTTCTCAGAAAACTAAACATAGAACTACCATATGACCCCGCAATTCCATTCCTGGGTATATATCAGAAAAAAAGAAAATCCCTCACTCAAAAAGATACATGCACCCCAATGTACACAGCGGTGTTATTTACAATAGCCAAGACACGGAAGCCACCTAAGTGTCTATCAACAGAAGGATGGATAAAGATTATGTGGTGTACACACACACACACACACACACACACACACAGAGACACACATACACATACAAATACAATGGAATACTACTCAACCGAAAAAAAAAGGATGAAAACTTGCCATTTGCAATAACGTGGATGGACTTGGGAGGCTATTACGCTTAGTGAAATAATAAGACAAGTACTGTATGTTATCACTTATATGTGGAATCTAAAAAGTAAAGTAGTGAGTATAAGAAAAAGAAACACACTCAGATATAGAGAACAACCCAGTGGTTCCCACTGGGGAGAGGGAAGGGGGAGGGGCAAGATAGGGTTAGGGGGTTAAGAGGTACAAGCTACTATATATAAAATAAGTAAGCTACAAGGATATATCATACAGCAGAGAGAATAGAGCCAGTATTTTATAATAGCTATAAATGGAGTTATAGCCTTTAAAACTGTAAATCACTGTGTTGTACACCTGCAACTTATATAGTATTGTACATAAACCTATACCTCAATTTTAAAAGATGCAAAAAAAAGAGAAGAATATAAGGAAAAAAGCCTCTGGTCATCTCACAATGCTAGCCCCTCAGCTATTCTCTTTTTATCTTATTGTCATGTTTGATCAACAGATTTTATACATTGCTGTGTTCATTGTATTATTACTTCCTCTTAGTACCTAAATTACACCTTGTAACTGACTGTGTTATATCACATTTCCATCCTTAGTAAAAGTTAATTTAAATATGTAACATTTCAGATTAGTTTTGAGGAATTGACTTTGGGAATTTTATTTTTCGGAACCCAGACATTGTAGGAGTCTGTGCATATGTAATCTGGTTTATTTGCAAAGGTGTTTTAATTGGAACTGGGTGCATAGGCTATATAGAGGCTTTTGTTGCCAGTGTCAGTTGAAAAATTGAAAAGTGCAAACCTAGATTGGGGTCAACAAATTGTTTTCCTGCGAACGCTCAGGCAGCTGGAGTCCCAGCAGCACTGCGCTCAGGGGGCTGGGGGCTGAGGGCTGAGGGCTGCCTCATGAATCAGGATGTGTTTAAGATGCAGTACACGTGCTGCCCCCCAATAGTGGCTGCTTCTTTACATGAGCAGGTTTCCTCTATGGGAAAGGGCACCACAGGATGCAAGATGAATTGGAAACAGCTTCCCAGACAGGCTGGCTCTCCCGAGTGTGGTGGGTAATAGAAAGACACCACTAGCTTGGCAAATGGATCAGATTTTAAACGTGCTTTTCAGAGGTCTTTTGGTGCCAGTGTGAGGCAGAGTGGATTCTACAGGGTGGGAAGAATGCCTGTTAGGATGGCTTTAGACATTCAAATCTTGAACATTGGCCGTTTTTTTACATCTATTTTTTCCTATCCTGTCACTGCTTATTCTATGGATACTGCAGAAAACTCAGACCTACTGAGATGCGCTGGGTGGAAGATGTAAAGAGTAACTCACCAAAGATAGTCAAATAATGAACAGAGTAATGAAGACTCTCCGTCCCACCTTTCACCCAGTCCTAACTATGGTATCTCCTATCGAGCGTGATGACGTCCAGTGACACAGGGCTCAGTGTCTCCTCTGCATATTTGGGAACCTACCGCCAGCCTACCCTTGACCCAATATAAGCTGGATTGACTCTGCAAGAGGGTGTTGTTTCTAAAGCGAGGTCCTGGCCACATCCATGAAGGACTTGCAGGAGAGCTGAACGGGTGCAGTCACCATGACCCCAAGCGGGTAGTGGAAGAGAATGTCGATGGTCCGAGAAGCAGAGGGCGAGGCCCTGCAGAGAGGGTGTGGTGTGTCCACGGCCTTCCCCACAGGACAGGGGCGGGGATGGGCCCCAGTGTGGGTGCACCACGCAGCCGGCTGGGAGCTGACAGCTGGGTCCATAAGATGAGTTAGCACCCAGGCCACACTAGTGGACCGCTTGCGTGTTCTCCTGCCCACCTCAGGTCAGGCAGCGCTGCTAGTAGAGAGAGGAGCCGTCTGTGAGAGGAGAGAGGGGCACATCACTCCCCAGCTTGCAGACGTTCCCAGGGCCACTTCCAGCTGATGCCACCAGAGTAGCAGCACCTGGAGCGCGAGCCACCGTGATGGTGTCCCCAGCCACTGAGACTATCCCGTGGGTGGAACAGAAACTGGCGCCTAGCTCTTAGCTGGAGAGGTCTGAGGGCAAAGGCTGGCTTGAGGCTCCGTGGCTGGGTGAGAGAGGGCGGCTTTTCCAACAGCCTGCACTCGGATGGCTGCCCGGGGACAAGCAGAGGCCTCCGGAGGGAGCTGCACGAGTCGCTGCCTGTGGGGCCCGAGAGCCAAGTGAAGGGCCGAAGGAAGGCGGCAGAGCGGGCAGGGAGGGGCGAGATGGAAGCCTTCGGCCAGACTGTGTCGTCCTTTTCAGGGGCAGGGGCAGTGCGCAGGCCCCCAGACCTGTCTCCTGAGGCCCCCCGGGTGCACTCTGGGTGGAGAACGCGAGGACCCGCCCCGACAGGAGCCACCAGCGGCCAGCGGGCAGCACAAGGAGCCTGGCTTGGGAAAATGAAGCTTGCCTTTTTCTCTCCTGTCGGATCCCCGCCCTCTCCCACCTCCCTTTTCCATCCCCCAGTGAGCAGGACTGCGGGGAGGTAAGGGGCGAAGCGCAGGAGGGGTGGAGCCAGGAGAGTCAAGGAACAGAGCACGCCGCTGAGGCCAGCACGGCCGGGGGAGGGAAGCTGTGTGTTAAGGGCGGGAAGACAGTGCGTCTAGGTTTCGATCAGACTGGCCCGAGCTCTTTAAGGGCCAGAAATGACAGGCAAGCTCCATCGCGCCTCCTCGCGGTGCTGTCAGGGAGTGAGGGAGAGAAAGAGCTGACAGAGCGCCCAAGGCAGTGGTGTGAGAAGCAGAAGCCTCTTCTTCATGGCGCTCTCCTGAGGCCGCCTGTGGGCTGCACTGCTGGATGGGGGCCAGAGAATTAAGTAACCTGTGTTGGAAGCCTGCTGTGTAGGCTGCTAGGTAGGCCCTGAGATTTAAATGATGGGTAAATCCAGGTCCCACACAGCACGGGCCCACACGCAAGAAGCCGGCCCTGGGGGTCATGGAAGACGGACGAAATGTGACAGAAACAAGACAGTTCCTTTGAAAGCATTACTTACAAATCTTGATATCAAGTGGTTTTCTTGCTCTTCCCTGGATTTTCGTCAAGGTACAATGGAAGAGGGAAGGACAAGTTTAAGTGGTAGAAAGTTCTGGTTTCATTAGATCAGATTACTCGAAGGTTTCTTGGGACTTTGACTGAAGATGGTAAACAGGTGTTTTCAAGTTTTTACAAGAAGGTTTAGGCCAGATTTTCTAAAATCCTTTCATAGGAATTTTTCAATGTTGGAAGTAGTATTATCTCAGGAAAATATGATTCAGTTTAAACTTCAGTCTATTTTCCAGGTGAACTGAGAAATCTAATTGCCTAGTTTACTCCAATATTGGTTTTGTAGAATAATTTTAGCAGGAGAGGCAGAAGAGTAACTCAGGCATAGTGTTCTCTTTCTGAGTAAAATGATGTAGGGCACGGAGTGGATGTCTTCCTCTGCCTAATTAGTCAGGGATAAGCCTTGTGATCTAAGAACGAACAACATGCTCTTGTATCCACCGTAAGGGGATGAACGGTCTCGTGCCTGTTAAACAGCAGCACAGCTCCTATTTAGTCCTTTGATTTCCAGAAACAAGAGCCCGATTCTTCCCACCCTAGTTGGCCCTGTCTGGCGCCACTGATGAGAAGTGGCAGTGGAGCCAGTTCTTAGACAGTTACCTTCAGACCAGGGCTTCCCACCCTCAAGGAATGGGAGGGGACATTTCTACCCTTTTAGTTTTTGCTGACAGGAGTAATTGTATATGTATAAATATTACAGCTTTGTGAAACAGTTGGACAAAATTGTTATTCCAGTGAATACAAAGGATTCCATCAGACCCATCTATATTTACAAATCTTGAAAGTGTAGGTTTGCTGTTTAGCTGTGCTAATGCCATTTCAGGCATTTATTTATTTATCTATCTATCTATTTATTTATTTATTTATTTTTATTGAGGTATGATTGACAGACCACATTATATTAGTTGCGGGTATACGACATAATGATTTGATATTTGTGCGTATTGTGAAATGATCACCTCAGTAAATCTAGTTAACATCTGTCACCGTGCATTGTATTATAATTTTTTTTTATTGTGATGAGAAGTTTGTAAGATGTAGGCACTTCAGTTTATTTATTACATCAAAACATACTTTAAAAGACATGTTTAGTTCAGTCAGTGCTGTTGGCTGATTAATATTTCATTTTGTGCAAATCTTAGAGGACATTCTGTGATGACAAGTATTAAGGATCATTGTGATCACACGTGTTTGGAGCATTGTGATGACAGAGATCATGGATCATTTTGAGTTCAAGGAGCATGAGCATTGTGATGACAAGAGCAGGAAGAAATGTGATCCCAAGGTTCATGGAGGACTGTGATAACAAGCGCATGGAGCATTGTGATGACAAGGTCATGTAGTATTTTGCTGACACAGGCATGGAGCATTGTGATGACAAGGGTCATGGATCACTGTGATAACATGCATCAAGGATCATTGTGCTTACAGGGTTCATGGAACTTTGGGATGACCAGGTCATGGATCATTGTGATGACAAGGTCATGGAGAATTTTGATGACAAGATTCCCAGATCATTGTGTTGTCAGGGGTCATGGAGCATTGTGATGACAGTGGTCATGGAGCATTGTGATGACAGGGGTCATTGAGCATGATGAAGAGAAAGTCATGGATCATTGGGCTGAAACTGTTCCTGGAGTATTGTGATGACAGTGGTCATGGTGCATTGTGATGGCAAGGGAATGGAGCATTGTGCAGACAAGTTCCTGAAGCATTGTGATGAGAAGACCATGGAGCCTTGTGATGAAAAGTCTCATGGAACATTCTTATGAAAAGGGGCATGGAGAATATTGATTACAGGGGTCTGGGAGCACTCTGATGACAAGCGTATGGAGCATTGTGATGAGAAGGCCATGGAGCTTTCTGATGACATGTATCATGGAGCTTTGTGATGACAAGGACATGGAGCATTGTGATTACAGGGTTCCTGGAGCATTGTGATGAAAAGGGCATGGAGGCTTGTCATGACAGTGTTCAAGGAGCATACTGACGACAAGTGTCAGGGATCATTGTGATGACAAGTGTATTGAGCATTGTGATGACAAAGATCATGGAGCATAGTGATGAGAAGACAATGAATAATTGTGATGATGAGCGTCATGGGGCATTGTCATGACAAGTGTTATGGAACATTGAGATCACAAACGTTTGGAACATTCTGATGAGAGAGGTCATGGAGCATTTTGATTTCATTTTGATGAAAATAGCCTGAAGCATTAAGATGACGGGCATGGTGCATCATGATGACAGTTTTCGTGGAGCATTGAGATGAAAAGGAGCATGTAGCATTGTGATAACAGGGATTTTGGAGAATGTTGATGACAAGAACATGTAGCATTGTGATGAGAAGGCCATGGAGCATTCTGGTGACATGCGTCATGGAGCATTGTGACAACCAGGGAATGGAGCATTGTGATGGCAAGACCGTGGAGCATTTTGATGAGAAGACCATGGATAATTTTGATGACGAGTGTCTTGGAGTACTGTAATGACAAGGGACAGCATTGTGAGAAAATGTGTCATGGAGCTTTGTGATGACAAGTTTCATGGAGCATTGTGATGAAAAAGGTCATGGAACTTTCTGCTGACAAGCCTTTGGAGTATTGTGATGACAATGGCATGGAGCATTGTGATGAAAAGGGCATGGATCATTGTGATGAAAAAGGCATGGATACTTTTCATGACAGGGCTCAAGGAGCATTCTCAAGACAAGTGTCAGGGTGCATTGTGATGACAAGTGTATTCAGCATTGTGATGAAAAATGTCATGCAGCATTGTGATGACAAGGGCATGGAGTATTGTGGTGACAGGCATCATGGAAAATTGTGATGACAAGTGTTATGGAACATTGTGATCACAAGGGATTGGAGCATTGTGATGACAGAGGTCATGGATCATTTTGATTTCAAGAGAAATGGAGCATTGTGATGACAAAGGTATGAGGCAATAGGATCCCAAGGTTCATGGAGGATTGTGATGACAAGCGCATGTAGCATTGTGATGACAAGGTCATGTAGCATTTTGCTGACAAAGTCATCGAACATTGTGATGACAAGGGTCATGGAGCATTGTAATGACATGCGTCAAGGAGCATTTTGATTACAATGTTCATGGAGCATTGTGATGACAAGGGCATGGATCATTGGGATGACAAGTTACATGGAGGCTTTTGATGACAAGAGTCCCGGATCATTGTGTTGTCAGGGTTCATGGAGCGTTGTGATGACCGTGCTCATGGAGCATTGTGATGGGAAGGTCATGGAGCATTGGGCTGAAAATATTCATGGAGTATTGTGATGACAGGGGTCATGGAGCATTGTGATGGCAAGGAAATGGAGCATTGTTATTAGAAAGGAATGGAGCATTGTGATGAGAAGTCCATGGAGCTTTGTGTAGACAAGTGTCATGGAATATTCTGATGAAAAGGGGCATGGAGCATTGTGATTACAGGGGTCTTGGAGCATTGTGATGACAAGGGGATGGAGTGTTGTGATGAGAAAGCCATGGAACATTATGATCACATGCGCCATGGAGATTTGTGAATGACAAGGGCATGAAGAATTGTTATTACAGGGGTCTTGGAACATTGTGATAACAATGGTCATGGAGCCTTCTGATGACAAGGCCGGGGAACATTGTGATGACTGGGGTCATGGAGCATTGTTATGACAGTGATAAAGGAGCATTGTGATGAAAAGGGCATGGAGCATTGGTGTGAAATATTTCATGGATTATTGTGATGAGTGGGCATGGAGCATTGTGAAGACATGGGCACGGAACACTGTGATACATGGGTCATGGAGGATTGTAATGACAAGGGCATGGAGCATTGTGATGAGAAGGGCATCGAGCATTTTGATGAAAAGTGTCATGCAACTTTGTGATGACAAGGACATCGAGCAATGTGATGAGCGGGTTCATGGAGCATTGTGATGACAATGGCATGGAGCATTGTGATTACAAGTTTCATGGAGCATTGGGATGACAAGGGAATGGATCATTGGGATGACATGTGTCATGGAGAATTTTGATGACAAGAGTCCCGGATCATTGTGTTTTCAGGGGGCATGGAGCGTTGTGATGTCAGTGCTCATGGAGCATTGTGATGAGAGGGGTCATGGAGCATTGTGATGAGAAGGTCATGGAGCATTGGACTGAAAATGTTCATGGAGTATTGTGATGACAGGTGTCATGGAGCACTGTGATGGCAAGGGAATGGAACATTCTAATGAAAAGAGGCATGGAGCATTGGGATTACAGGGGTCTTGGAGCTTTGTGACGACAATTGCATGGAGCATTGTGATTACAAGGTTCTTGGAGACTTGTGATGAAAAGGGCATGGACCATTGTGATGAAAAATGCATGGGGCCTTGTCATGACAATGTTCAAGGAGCATACTGACGACAAGTGTCAGGGAGCATTGTGATGACAAGTGTATTGAGCATTGTGATGACGAAG
This sequence comes from Mesoplodon bidens, assembly GCF_964165515.1. Lineage (NCBI taxonomy): Eukaryota > Metazoa > Chordata > Mammalia > Artiodactyla > Ziphiidae > Mesoplodon > Mesoplodon bidens. The sequence continues at coordinate 17,894 of NW_027671519.1, forward strand.
GTCATGGAGCATTGTGATGAGAAGACCATGTATAATTGTGATGACGAGCATCATGGGGCGTTGTGATAACAAGTGATATGGATCATTGTGATCACAAGTGTTTGGAGCATTGTGATGACAGAGGTCATGGAGCAGTTTGATTTCATTGTGATGACAATGGCATGAAGCATTATGATGATGGGCAAGGTGCATTGTGACGACAGGGTTCATGGAGCATTGAGAGGAAAAGGGGCACGGACCATTGTAATTACAGGGGTCTTGGAGCATTGTGATGACAAGGGGATGGAGCATTGTGATGAGAAGGCTATGGAGCATTCTGATGACATGCGTCTTTGAGATTTGTGAATGACAAGGGCATGAAGCATTGTGATTACAGGGGTCTTGGAGCATTTTGATGAAAAGGGCATGGATCATTGTGATAACAAAGGCATGGAGCCTTGTCATGACAGGGTTCAAGGGGCATACTGATGACAAATGTCAGGGAGCATTGTGATGAAAAGTGTATTGAGCTTTGTGATGACAGAGGTCATGGAGCATTTTGATTTCATTGTGATGACAATAGCATGAAGCATTATGAAGAAGGGCATGGTGCATTGTGATGATAGGGTTCATGGAGCACTGAGATGAAAAGTGTCATGGAGCATTGTTATGGCAGCGGTCTTGGAGCATTGTGATGACAAGGGCATGGAGCATTGTGATGAGAAGGCCAAATAGCATTCTGAGGACATGTGTCCTGGAGATTTGTGATGACAAGAGCATGGAGCATTGTGATGACTGGGGATTTGGAGCATTGAGATGAAAAGCGGTATGAAGCATTGTGATTACTGGGGTAATGGAGCATTGTGATTACAAGGGAATGGAGCATTGTGATGAAATAGGCATGGAGCCTTTTCATGACAGGTTTCAAGGAGCATTCTGATGACAAGTGTCAGGGAGCATTATGATGACAACTGTATTGAACATTGTGATGACAAAAGTCATGGAGCACTGTGATGACAGGGGTCATGGAGCATTGTGATGAGAAGGTCATGGAGCATTGGGCTGAAAATGTTCATGGAGTCTTGTGATGACAGGGGTCAGGGAGTATTGTGATGACAAGGGAATAGAGCATTGAGATGACAAGACCCTGGAGCATTGTGATGAGAAGTCCATGGAGCCTTCAGATGACAATTTTCATGGAGCATTCTGATGAAAAGGGGCATGGAGCATTGTGATTACAGGGGTCTTGGAGCATTGTGATGACAAGGGCATGGAGCATTGTGATGACAAGGTGGTGGAATATTTTGATGGCAGGGGTCATGGACCATTGTTATGACAGTGGTAATGGACCATTGTGATGACAAGGGCATGGAGCATTGTCTATAATGTTTCATGTATTACTGTGATGAGAGTGGGTATGGAGCAATGTGATGACAAGGGCTCGGAACACTGTGATACATGGGTCATGTTGGATTTTAGTGACAATGGCATGGAGCATATTGATGAGAAGGGCATCAAGCATTGTGATGACAAGCGTCATGGAGCTTTGAGATGACACGTTCATGGAGCAATGTGATGAGAGTGTTCATGGAGCATTGTGATGACAATGGCGTGGAGCATTGTGATGCCAAAGGTCATGGAGTTTTGTGATGACAAAGGTCATGGAACATTTTGATGACAAGGGCGTGGTGCAATGTGATGAGAAGGGCAGAGAGCATTGTGATGACAGGGTCATGGAGCAATTTGATGAAAAGGGTCATGGAACATTTTGATGACAGGGGTTATGGAATATTGTGATGTCAAGGGTCATGGAGCATTGTGATGAAAAGGGTCATGGAGCATTTTGATGACAGGGTTTATGGATCATTTTGATGTCAGGCATCATGGAGCATTGTGATGATCAAGACATGTAGCATTGTGATGACAGGGGCCATGGGAAATTGTGATGACATGGGTGAGGTAGTATTGTGATGACTAGTGATGGAACATTGTGATATCAGAGGTGAGAGAGCATTTTGATGAGAAGTGCTTGGAGAATTGTGATTACAATGTTTATGGAGCATTGTGATGACAAGTTTGTTGAGCGTTGTGATGAGAAGCGCATGGCATATTGTGATGACATGTGTCATTCAGCATTGTGCTGACAAGCACATGGAGCATTGTGCTGACAAGGGTCATGGAGCATTGTGCTGACAAAGGCATGGGGTATTGTGATGACATTTGTCACAGAGTATTGTGATGAAAATTTCATGGATCATTGTGGTGACAAAGGTCACAGAGCCTTGTGATGACGAGGGCATGGACCATTGTGATGAGAAAGGTCACGAAACATTGTGATGACAGGTGTCACAGAGCATTGTGATGACAGGGGTCATGGAGCCTTGTGATGATAAGGGCATGGAGCATTGTGATGACAGAGACATGAAGAATTGGTCTGACATGTTTCATGGATTATTGTGATGACAGTGGGTATGGTGAATTGTGATGACAAGGGCATGGAGCATTGTGAAGACAAGGCCATGGGGTATTGTGAAGACAGATGTCACGGAGCATTGTGATGACAATTGTCATGGCCCATTGTGATGACAATGAAATGGAGCATTGTGATGCCAAGTGTCATGGTGGATTGTGATGACAAGTGTAATGGAGCATTGTGATGACAAGTGTCATGGAGCATTGTGATGTCAAGTGCATGGAGAATGGTGATGATATGGGCCATTGAGAATTTTGATGACAAATTCATGAAGCGTTGTGATGACAAGTGCATGGAACTTGCTATGACACGGGTCATGGAGCATTGCGTTGACAAGTGCATGGAGAATTCTGATTACAAGAGCATGTAACATTGTGATGAGAAGTGTCATGGAGCATTGTGATGGCAAGGGTCATGGAACATTGTGCTGACAAAGGCATGTAGCATTGTGATGACAAGGGTCACAGAGCATTGTGATGAAAAGTTTATGGAGCATTGTGGTGACAAATGTCACAGAGCCTTGTGATGACGAGGGCATGGACCATTGTGAGGTGTGATGACAAAGGTCATGAAACATTTTGATGACTGGAGTCACGGAACAATGTGATGACGGGGGTCATGGAGCATTGTGATGACAGGGGCATGGAGCATTGGTCTGACAATGTTCATGGATTATTGTGATGACAGTGGGCATGGCTCATTGTGATGACAAGGGCATGGAGCATTGTGATGACAAGGTTATGGAGTATTGTGAAGACAGTTGTCAGGGAACATTGTGATGACATATGTCATTGTTCATTGTGATGACAATTGCATGGAGCATTGTGATGCCAAGTGTCATGGAGGATTGTGATGACAAAGGTAATGGAGCATTGGGCTTCCCTAGTGGTGCAGTGGTTGAGAGTCCGCCTGCCGATTCAGGGGACACGGGTTCAGGCCCCAATGTGGAAAGATCCCACATGCCGCGGAGCGGCTGTTCCCGTGAGCCATGGCCGCTGAGCCTGAGCGTCCGAAGCCTGTGCTCTGCAATGGGAGAGGCCACAACAGTGAGAGGCCTGTGTACCACAGAAAAAAAAAAAAAGGTAATGGATCATTGTTATGACAAGGGCTTGGGGCATTTTGATGACAAGGGTCATTGAAAATTTTGATGACAAGATCGTGAAGCATTGTGATGAGAAGCGCATGGAGCTTGCCATGACAGGGGTCATGGAGGATTGCAATGACAAGTGCATGGAGAATTGTGATGACAAGAACATATAGCATTGTGATGAGATGTGTCAAGGAGCATTGTGATGACAAGGACGTGCAGAATTGTGATGACAAGGGACATGGAGCATTGTGATGAGCAGGGCATGGAGCATTGTGATGGCAAGACCGTGGAGCATTGTGATGAGAAGACCATGGATAATTGTGATGACGAGTGTCATGGAGCACTGTAATGACAAAGGGCATGGAGCATTGTGAGGACAATTATCATGGAGTATTGTGATGATGGGGCTATGGAGCATTGTGATGACAAGGGTCATAGAGTTTTGTGATGACAATGGTAATTTAGGATTGTGATGAAAAGCGCATGGAGCATTGTGATGACATGGTCATGTAGCATTTTCTGAAAAAGGCTAGGAGCAGTGTGATGACAAGGGTCATGGAGCACTGTGATGAAAAGTGTCATGGAGCATTGTGATTACATTGGTCATGGAGCATAGGGATGACAAGTGCATGGATCATTGTGATGACAAGTGTCATGGAATATTTTTATGACAAGAGTCCCGGATCATTGTGTAACCACAATGCTCCTTGACACATGTCATCAAAATGTGCCATGCGCTTGTCATCATCATGCTGCACAACCTTGTCATCACAATGCTCCATAAGCCTTGTCATCACAATGCTCCTTAAAACTTGTCATCACAATGCTCCATGCACTTCTCATCAAAATGCTCTCTCACCACTGATATCACAATGTTCCATCACAAGTCATCACAATACTCCCTCACCCTTATCATCACAATGTTCCATGACACCTATCATCACATTGCTACACGCACTTATCATCACAATGCTCCATGAACCCTGACATCACAATGTTCCATAACCCCTGTCATCAAAATGATCCATGACCCTTGTCATCAAATTGCTCCATGAGCCTGTCATCACAATGCACCCAGCCTTTCTCATCAAAATGCACTACACACTTCTCATGAAAGTGCTCCATGACTTTTGTCATCACAATGCTCCATGTCCCTTTGGATCACAATGCTCCATGCCATTGTTATCAAATTGCTCCGTGAAACCTCTCATCACATTGCTTCATGCCATTCTCATCACAATGCTCCATGCTCTCGTCATTAGAATTCTCCATGACCCATGTATCACAGTGTTCCGTGACCTTGTCATCACAATGCTCCAAGACCCCTGTCATAAAAATGCTCCATGACACCAGCCATCACTATATTCCACGGCCTTGTCATCACAAGGCTCCATGACCCTTGCAATCACAATGTTCCACGACCACTGTAATCACAATGGTCCATGCCTTTGTCATCTCGAAGCTCCATAACGCATGTCATCAGAATGCTCCATGGCCTTCTCATCACAATGCTCCATGCCCTTGTCATTACAATGCTCCTAGTCTCCTGTAGTCAAAATGTTCCATGCCCCTTTTCATCTCAATGCTCCATCAACCCTGTCATCACAATGCACCATGCCCATCATCATAATGCTTCATGCTATTGTCATCACAATGAAATCAAAATGCTCCATGACCTCTGTCATCAAAATGATCCAAACCCTTGTGATCACAATGTTCCATAACACTTGTCATCACAACGCCCAATGGCCCTCGTCATCACAATTTTCCATGGACTTCTCATTACAATGCTCCATTAACTTTGTCATCTCAATGCTCCCTGACACTTCTCATGAGTATGCTCCTTGAACCCTGTCATGACAAGGCTCCATGCCTTTTTCATCACAATGATCAATGCCCATTTCATCACAATGCTCCAAGAACCCTGTAATCACAATTCTCCATGCCTTTGTCATCACAAAGCTCCATGATATATGTCATCACAATGCTCCATTGACTTCTCATCACAATGTTCCATGCCCTTGTCATCACAAAGCTCCATGACGCATGTCATCAGAATTGTCCATGGCCTTCTCATCACAATGCTTCATTCCCTTGTCATCACAATGCTCCAATACCCATGTAATCACAATGCTCCATGCCCGATTTAATCTCAATGCCCCATGAACCCTGTCATGACAATGCACCATGCCCTTCATCATAATGCTTCATGCTATTGTCATCACAATGAAATCAAAATGCTCCAAGACCTCTGTCATCACAATGTTCCAAACCTTGTGATCACAATGTTCGATAACTTTTGTCATCACAAATCCCCATGAGGCTCGTCATCACAATTATCCATGGTCTTCTTCTCACAGTGCTCCATGACCATTGTCTTCACAATGCTCAATACACTTGTCATCGCAATGCTCCCTGACACTTGTCATCAGTATGCTCCTTGAACCCTGTCATGACAAGGATCCATGCATTGTTCACCACAATGATCCATGCCCTTTTCATCACAATGCTCCAAGAACCCTGTAGTCACAATGCTCCATTCTCTTGTCATCACAATGCTACATGACCCCTGTCATTACAAAACTCCATGAACATTTTCAGCCCAATGCTTCATGATCTTCTCATCACAATGCTCCATGACACTTGTCATCAAAATGCTCCATGACCACTGTCATCACAACGCTCCATGACCCATGACTACACAATGATCCGGGACTCTTGTCATAAAAATATTCCATGACACTTGTCATCACAATGATCCATGCACTTGTCATCCCTATGCTCCATGACCAATGTAATCACAATGCTCCATGACACTTTTCATCACAGTGCTCCATGACCCTTGTCATCACACTGCTCCTAGCCTTTTTCAGAAAATGCTACATGACCATGTCATCACAATGCTCCATGCGCTTTTCATCACAATCCTAAATTACCATTGTCATCACAAAACTCTATGACCCTTGTCATCACAATGCTCCATAGCCCCATCATCACAATACTCCATGATAATTGTCCTCACAATGCTCCATGCCCTTTGTCATTACAGTGCTCCATGACACTCGTCATCACAATTATCCATGGTCTTCTCATCACAATGCTCCACGGTCTTGCCATCACAATGCTCCATGCCCTGCTCATCACAATGCTCCATGTCCCTTGTCATCACAATTCTGCACGTCCTTGTCATCACAATGCTCCTTGACACATCTCATCACAATGCTATATGTTCTTGTCATCACAATTCTCCATGCACTTGTCATTGCAATCCTCCATGACCCCTGTCATGGCAAGCTCCATGCGCTTCTCATCACAATGCTTCACGATCTTGTCATCAAAATTTTCAATGACCCTTGTCATCAAAATGCCCCAAGCCCTTGTCATAACAATGATCCATTACCTTTTTTTTTTTTTCTGTGGTACACAGGCCTCTCACTGTTGTGGCCTCTCCCATTGCAGAGCACAGGCTTCGGACGCTCAGGCTCAGCGGCCATGCCTCACGGGAACAGCCGCTCCGCGGCATGTGGGATCTTTCCACATTGGGGCCTGAACCCGTGTCCCCTGAATCGGCAGGCGGACTCTCAACCACTGCACCACTAGGGAAGCCCAATGCTCCATTACCTTTGTCATCACAATCCTCCATGACACTTGGCATCACAATGCTCCATGCAATTGTCATCACAATGAACAATGACATATGTCATCACAATGTTCCCTGACAACTGTCTTCACAATACTCCATAACCTTGTCATCACAATGCTCCATGCCCTTGTCATCACAATGAGCCATGCCCACTGTCATCACAATAATCCATGAACATTGTCAGACCAATGCTCCATGCCCCTGTCATCACAATGCTCCATGACCCCCGTCATCACATTGTTCCGTGACTCCAGTCATCAAAATGTTTCATGACCTTTGTCATCACACCTCACAATGGTCCATGCCCTCGTCATCACAAGGCTCTGTGACATTTGTCACCACAATGCTCCATAAACTTTTCATCACAATGCTCTGTGACCCTTGTCATCACAATGCTACATGCCTTTGTCAGCACAATGTTCCATGACCCTTGCCATCACAATGCTCCATGACACTTCTCATCACAATGTTACATGCTCTTGTAATCAGAATTCTCCATGCACTTGTCAACGCAATGCTCCATGACCCGTGTCATAGCAAGTTCCATGCACTTGTCATCACAACGCTTCATGAATTTGTCATCAAAATTCTCAATGGCCCATATCATCACCATTCTCCATGCACTTGACATCACAATGCTCCATGACACTTGTCATCACAATGCTCCATTACACTTGTCATCACAATCCACCATGACACTTGGCATCACAATGCTCCATTTCATTGTCATCACAATGGGCCATGACAATTGTCATCACAATGCTCCGTGACATCTGTCTTCACAATACCCCATGGCCTTGTCTTCACAATGCTCCATGCCCTTGTCATCACAATTCACCATACCCACTGTCATCACAATAATCCATGAAACATGTCAGACCAATTCTTCATGTCTCTGTCATCACAATGCTCCATGCCCTTATCATCACAAGGCTCCATGACCCCTGTCATCACAATGCTCTGTGACACCTGTCATCACAATGTTTCGTGACCTTTCTCATCACAATGGTCCATGCCCTCGTCATCACAAGGCTCTGTGACCTTTGTCACCACAATGATCCATGAAATTTTCATCACAATACTCTGTGACAAATGTCATCACAATACCCCATGCCTTTGTCAGCACAATGCTCCATGACCCTTGTCAGCACAATGCTCCATGTGCTTGTCAGCACAATGCTGAATGACACATGTCATCACAATATGCCATGCGCTTCTCATCACAACGCTCAACAAACTTGTCATCACAATGCTCCATAAACATTGTAATCACAATTCTCCAAGCACTTCTCATCAAAATGCTCTCTCACCTCTGATATCACAATGTTCCATCACTAGTCATCACAATACTACCTCACCCATGTCATCACAATTTCCCATGGCCCCTGTCATCACAATGCTACATGTCTTGATCATCACAATGCTCCATGATGCCTGACATCAAAATGATCCATAAACCCTGTCATCAAAATGCTCCATGACCCTTTTCATCACAATGCTCCATGACCCTTGACATCACAATATTCCATAACCCCTGTCATCAAAATGTTCCATGACCCTTTTCATCAAATTGCTCCATGACCCTGTCATCACAATGCTCTCTGCCCTTCTCATCACATTGCACCACGCCCTTGTCATCAAAATGTTCCATGACCTTTGTCATCACAAAACTCCATGACCTTTGGCATCACAATGCTCCACGCCATTGTCATCACAATGCTCCATGAACACTCTCATCACATTGCTCCATGAACGTGTCATCTCAAAGCTCCATGACGCTTGTCATCACAATGCTTGATGCCCTTCTCATCAATATGCTCCATGCCATTGTCACTAAAATCCAACATGACCCATGTATCACAGTGTTCCGAGCCCTTGTCATCACATTGCTCCATACCCACTCTCATCACAGTAATACATGAAACATTATAGACAATGCTCCATGCCCTTGTCATCACAATGGTCCATTACCACTGTCATAACAATGGTCCATGACCCCTGCCATCAAAATATTCCACCACCTTGTCATCACAATGCTCCATGCCCTTGTCATCACAATGCTCCAAGACCCCTGTAATCACAATGCTCCATGCCCCTTTTCATCAGAATGCTCCATGAAAATTGTCATCTGAAGGCTCCATGGACTTCTCATCACAATGCTCCAGGGTCTTGTCATCTCAATGCTCTATTCCCTTGTCATCACAATACTCCCTGACCCCTGTCATCACAAGACTCCATGAACATTTTCAGCCCAATGCTCCATGACCTTCTCATCACAATGCTCCATGACCCCTGTCATCACAGTGCTCCATGACTTTTGTCATCACAATGTTCAATACAGTTGTCATCATAATGCTCCCTGACACTTGTCATCAGAATGCTCCTTGAAACCTGTCATGAAAAGGCTCCATGCCTATTTCATCACAATGCTCCATTCCCTTGTAATCACAATGCTCCATTACCCCAGTAATCACAATGCTTCATACCGCTTTTCATCTCAATGCTCCAAATCCCCAGTCATCACAATGCTCCATGCTCTTGTCATCACAAATCTCCAGGACACATGTCCTCAGAATGCTATTTGGCCTTCTCATCACAATGCTCCATGCCCTTGTCATCACAATGCTCCAAGACCGCTGCCATAACAATGCTCCATGACACTTTTCATCTCAGTGCTCCATGAACCCTATCATCACAATGCACCATGCCCTTCTTCATAATGCTTCATGCTATTGTCATCACAATGAAATCAAAATGCTCCATGACCTCTGTCATCACAAAGCTCAATACACTTTTCATCACAATGCTCCCTGACATTTGTCATCAGTATGCCCCTTGAACCCTGTCATGACAAGGCTCCATGCCTTTGTTATCACAATGATCCATGCCCTTTTCATCAAAATGCTCCAAGACCCCTGTAATCACAATGCTTCATGCCCTTGTCATTCACAAATCTCAAAGACGCATGTCATCAGAATGCTCCATAGCCTTCTCATCACAATGCTCCATCCCCTTGTCATCACAATGCTCCAAGACCCCTGTAATTACAATGGTCCGTGCCCCTTTTCCTCTCAATGCTCCATGAACCCTGTCGTCACAATGCACCTTGCCCATCATCATAATGCTTCATGCCATTGTCATCACAATGAAATCAAACTGCTCCATGACCTCTGTCATCACAATGCTCCAAACACTTGTGATCACAATGATCCATATCACTTGTTATCACAACGCCCCATGATGCTCGTCATCACAATTATACATGGTCTTCTCATCACAATGCTCCATGACCTTCGTCATCACAATGCTCAATACACTTGTCATCACAATGCTCCCTGACACTTGTCGTCAGTATGCTCCTTGAACATTGTCATGACAAGGCCCCATGCATTTTTCATCACAATGGTCCATGCCCTTTTCATCACAAGTCTCCAAGAACCTTGTAATCACAATGCTCCATGCAATTGTCGTCACAAAGCTCCAAGACCCCTGTAATCCCAATGCTCCATGCCTCTTTTCATTAGAATGTTCCATTCCCTTGCCATCACAGTGCTCCATGACACCTGTCATCACAATACTCCATGAACATTTTCAGTCCAATGCTCCATGACCTTCTCATCACAATGCTCCATGACCCCTCTCATCACAATGCTCCATGAGCACTGACATCACAACGCTCCATGCCCCCTGAAAACACAATGATCCGGGACTCTTGTCATCAAAATTCTCCATGACACATGTCATCCCAATGATCCATTCCCTTGTCATCCCAATGCTCCATGAAACTTGTAATCACAATGCTCCATGCCATTGTCATCACAATGCTCCATGAACCCGCTCATCACATTGCTCGATGTCCTTGTCATCACAAAGTTGCATGACACTTTTCATCAAAATGCTCGATGCCCTTCTCATCACAATGCTCCATGCCCTTGTCATTACAATCCTCCATGACCCATGTATCACAGTGTTCCGTGCCCATGTCTTCACAATGCTCCATGCCCACTCATCACAATAATCCATGAAATATTTCACACCAATGCTCCATGCCCTTTTCATCACAATGCTCCTTTATCACTGTCATAACAATGCTCCATGACCCCAGTCATCACAATGTTCCCCGGCCTTGTCATCAGAAGGCTCCATGACCATTGTTATCACAATGTTCCAAGACCCCTGTAATAACAATTCTTCATGCCCTTGTCATTCACAAATCTCCATGGCGCATGTGATCATAATGTTCCATGGCTTTCTCATCACAACACTCCATCCCCTTGTCATCACAATGCTCCAAGACCCCTGTAATCACAATGCTCCATGCCCCTTTTCATCAGAATATTCCATGACACTTGTCTACACAAAGCTCCATGGACTTCTCATCACAATGCTCCATTCCTTTCTAATAACAATGCTCCATTTCCTTGCCATCACAATGCTCCATGACCCCTGTCATCACAATACTCCATGAATATTTTCAGCCCAATGCTCCATGACCTTCCCATCACAATGCTCCATGAGCACGGTCATCACAACGCTCCATGACCCCTGACAACACAATGATCCGGGACTCTTGTCATCAAAAGCCTCCATGTAACTTGTCATCCCAATGATCCATGCCCTTGTCATCACAATGCTCCATGAACATTGTAATCAAAATGCTCCTTGACGCATGTCATTACAATGCTCCATGACCCTTGTCATCACAATGTTCGATGACTTTGTCAGCAAAATGCTACATGACCTTGTCATCACAATGCTACATGCGCTTGTCATCACAATCCTCCATGAACCTTGGGATCCTATTGCCTCATACCTTTGTCATCACAATGCTCCATTTCTCTTGAAATCAAAATGATCCATGACCTCTGTCATCACAATGCTCCAATCCCTTGTGATCACAATGTTCCATAACACTTGTCATCACAATTTTCCATGATGCCTGTCACCACAATACTCCATGCCCTTGTCATCACAATGCTGCATGACATTTTTCATCACAATGCTGAATACACTTGTCATCACAATGCACCCTGACACTTGTCTTGAGAATGCTCCTTGAGCCCTGTCATGAAAAGTATCCATGCCTTTTTCATCACAATGATCCATGCCCTTTTCATCACAATGCTCCATGCCATTGTCATCACAATACTCCAAAGGCTTGTCAGCAGAAAGTTCCATGACCTTTTTCATCACAATGCTCCATGAAACTTGTCATCACAAAGCTCCATGACACATTTTCTCACAATGCTGTCCCTTGTCATTACAGTACTCCAAGACACTCGTCATCAAAATTATCCATGGTCTTCTCATCAAAATGCTCCACGGTCTTGCCATCACAATGCTCCATTCCCTGGTTGTCACAACGCTCCATGACGCATGTCACCAGAATGCTCCATGGCCTTCTCATCACAATGCTACATGTTCTTGTCATCAACATTCTCCAAAATCCCTGTTATCACAATGCTACATGCTCCTTTTCATCTCAATGCTCCACGAAAACTGTCATCATGATGCACCATGCCCGTCATCTTAATGCTTCAGGCTATTTTCATCAAAATGAAATCAAAATGCTCCATGACCTCTCTCATCAGAATGTTCCAAACGTTTGTGATCTCAATGTTCCATAACACTTGTCATGACAATGCCCCATGACGCTCATCATCACAATTATTCATTGTCTTCTCATCACTATGCTCCATGATCTTTGTCATCACAATGCTCAATACACTTGTCATCACAATGATCCCTGACACTTGTCGTCAGTATGCTCCTTGAACACTGTCATGACAAGCCTCCATGCCCTTTTCATCACAATGCTCCAGGAACCCTGTAATCACAATGCTCCATGTCCTTGTCATCACAAAGCTCCATGATACATGTCATCAGAAAGCTCCATGGCCTTCTCATCACAATGCTCCATACGCTTGTCATCAGAGTGCTCCCAGACCCCTGTAATCAATATTCTCCATGCCCCTTTTCATAAGAATGTTCCATGAGACTTTTCATCACAAGGCTCCATGGTCTTCTCATCACAATGCTTCAGGAACTTGTCTGCACAATGCTCCATTCCCTTGCCATCACAATGCACCATGACCACTGTCATCACAATACTCCAGGAACAGTTTCAGCCCAATGATCCATGACTTTCTCTTCATCATGCTCAATGACCCCTGTCATCACAATGCTCCATGACCACTGTCATCACAATGCTCCATGACCCCTGACAACACAATGATCTGGGAATCTTGTCATCAAAATTCTCCATGACCTTGTCATCACAATGATCCATGACCTGGTCATCCCAAAGTTCCATGAACCCTGTAAGCACAATGATCCTTGATGCATGTTATCACAGTGATCCATGACCCTTGTCATCACAATGCTCCATGCCTGTGTCAGCAAAATACTACATGACCTTGTCATCACAATGCTCCATGCGCTTGTTATCACAGTCCTCCATGAACCTTGGGATCACATTTCTTCCTGCTCTTGTCATCACAATGCTCATGCTCCTTGAACTCAAAATGATCCATGATCTCTGTCATCACAATGCTCCAAACACGTGTGATCACAATGATCCTTAATACTTGTCATCACAGAATGTCCTCTAAGATTTGCACAAAATGAAATATTAATCAGCCAACAGCACTGACTGAACTAAACATGTCTTTTAAAGTATGTTTTGATGTAATAAATAAACTGAAGTGCCTACATCTTACAAACTTCTCATCACAATAAAAAAAAATTATAATACAATGCACGGTGACAGATGTTAACTAGATTTACTGAGGTGATCATTTCACAATACGCACAAATATCAAATCATTATGTCGTATACCCGCAACTAATATAATGTGGTCTGTCAATCATACCTCAATAAAAATAAATAAATAAATAAATAGATAGATAGATAAATAAATAAATGCCTGAAATGGCATTAGCACAGCTAAACAGCAAACCTACACTTTCAAGATTTGTAAATATAGATGGGTCTGATGGAATCCTTTGTATTCACTGGAATAACAATTTTGTCCAACTGTTTCACAAAGCTGTAATATTTATACATATACAATTACTCCTGTCAGCAAAAACTAAAAGGGTAGAAATGTCCCCTCCCATTCCTTGAGGGTGGGAAGCCCTGGTCTGAAGGTAACTGTCTAAGAACTGGCTCCACTGCCACTTCTCATCAGTGGCGCCAGACAGGGCCAACTAGGGTGGGAAGAATCGGGCTCTTGTTTCTGGAAATCAAAGGACTAAATAGGAGCTGTGCTGCTGTTTAACAGGCACGAGACCGTTCATCCCCTTACGGTGGATACAAGAGCATGTTGTTCGTTCTTAGATCACAAGGCTTATCCCTGACTAATTAGGCAGAGGAAGACATCCACTCCGTGCCCTACATCATTTTACTCAGAAAGAGAACACTATGCCTGAGTTACTCTTCTGCCTCTCCTGCTAAAATTATTCTACAAAACCAATATTGGAGTAAACTAGGCAATTAGATTTCTCAGTTCACCTGGAAAATAGACTGAAGTTTAAACTGAATCATATTTTCCTGAGATAATACTACTTCCAACATTGAAAAATTCCTATGAAAGGATTTTAGAAAATCTGGCCTAAACCTTCTTGTAAAAACTTGAAAACACCTGTTTACCATCTTCAGTCAAAGTCCCAAGAAACCTTCGAGTAATCTGATCTAATGAAACCAGAACTTTCTACCACTTAAACTTGTCCTTCCCTCTTCCATTGTACCTTGACGAAAATCCAGGGAAGAGCAAGAAAACCACTTGATATCAAGATTTGTAAGTAATGCTTTCAAAGGAACTGTCTTGTTTCTGTCACATTTCGTCCGTCTTCCATGACCCCCAGGGCCGGCTTCTTGCGTGTGGGCCCGTGCTGTGTGGGACCTGGATTTACCCATCATTTAAATCTCAGGGCCTACCTAGCAGCCTACACAGCAGGCTTCCAACACAGGTTACTTAATTCTCTGGCCCCCATCCAGCAGTGCAGCCCACAGGCGGCCTCAGGAGAGCGCCATGAAGAAGAGGCTTCTGCTTCTCACACCACTGCCTTGGGCGCTCTGTCAGCTCTTTCTCTCCCTCACTCCCTGACAGCACCGCGAGGAGGCGCGATGGAGCTTGCCTGTCATTTCTGGCCCTTAAAGAGCTCGGGCCAGTCTGATCGAAACCTAGACGCACTGTCTTCCCGCCCTTAACACACAGCTTCCCTCCCCCGGCCGTGCTGGCCTCAGCGGCGTGCTCTGTTCCTTGACTCTCCTGGCTCCACCCCTCCTGCGCTTCGCCCCTTACCTCCCCGCAGTCCTGCTCACTGGGGGATGGAAAAGGGAGGTGGGAGAGGGCGGGGATCCGACAGGAGAGAAAAAGGCAAGCTTCATTTTCCCAAGCCAGGCTCCTTGTGCTGCCCGCTGGCCGCTGGTGGCTCCTGTCGGGGCGGGTCCTCGCGTTCTCCACCCAGAGTGCACCCGGGGGGCCTCAGGAGACAGGTCTGGGGGCCTGCGCACTGCCCCTGCCCCTGAAAAGGACGACACAGTCTGGCCGAAGGCTTCCATCTCGCCCCTCCCTGCCCGCTCTGCCGCCTTCCTTCGGCCCTTCACTTGGCTCTCGGGCCCCACAGGCAGCGACTCGTGCAGCTCCCTCCGGAGGCCTCTGCTTGTCCCCGGGCAGCCATCCGAGTGCAGGCTGTTGGAAAAGCCGCCCTCTCTCACCCAGCCACGGAGCCTCAAGCCAGCCTTTGCCCTCAGACCTCTCCAGCTAAGAGCTAGGCGCCAGTTTCTGTTCCACCCACGGGATAGTCTCAGTGGCTGGGGACACCATCACGGTGGCTCGCGCTCCAGGTGCTGCTACTCTGGTGGCATCAGCTGGAAGTGGCCCTGGGAACGTCTGCAAGCTGGGGAGTGATGTGCCCCTCTCTCCTCTCACAGACGGCTCCTCTCTCTACTAGCAGCGCTGCCTGACCTGAGGTGGGCAGGAGAACACGCAAGCGGTCCACTAGTGTGGCCTGGGTGCTAACTCATCTTATGGACCCAGCTGTCAGCTCCCAGCCGGCTGCGTGGTGCACCCACACTGGGGCCCATCCCCGCCCCTGTCCTGTGGGGAAGGCCGTGGACACACCACACCCTCTCTGCAGGGCCTCGCCCTCTGCTTCTCGGACCATCGACATTCTCTTCCACTACCCGCTTGGGGTCATGGTGACTGCACCCGTTCAGCTCTCCTGCAAGTCCTTCATGGATGTGGCCAGGACCTCGCTTTAGAAACAACACCCTCTTGCAGAGTCAATCCAGCTTATATTGGGTCAAGGGTAGGCTGGCGGTAGGTTCCCAAATATGCAGAGGAGACACTGAGCCCTGTGTCACTGGACGTCATCACGCTCGATAGGAGATACCATAGTTAGGACTGGGTGAAAGGTGGGACGGAGAGTCTTCATTACTCTGTTCATTATTTGACTATCTTTGGTGAGTTACTCTTTACATCTTCCACCCAGCGCATCTCAGTAGGTCTGAGTTTTCTGCAGTATCCATAGAATAAGCAGTGACAGGATAGGAAAAAATAGATGTAAAAAAACGGCCAATGTTCAAGATTTGAATGTCTAAAGCCATCCTAACAGGCATTCTTCCCACCCTGTAGAATCCACTCTGCCTCACACTGGCACCAAAAGACCTCTGAAAAGCACGTTTAAAATCTGATCCATTTGCCAAGCTAGTGGTGTCTTTCTATTACCCACCACACTCGGGAGAGCCAGCCTGTCTGGGAAGCTGTTTCCAATTCATCTTGCATCCTGTGGTGCCCTTTCCCATAGAGGAAACCTGCTCATGTAAAGAAGCAGCCACTATTGGGGGGCAGCACGTGTACTGCATCTTAAACACATCCTGATTCATGAGGCAGCCCTCAGCCCTCAGCCCCCAGCCCCCTGAGCGCAGTGCTGCTGGGACTCCAGCTGCCTGAGCGTTCGCAGGAAAACAATTTGTTGACCCCAATCTAGGTTTGCACTTTTCAATTTTTCAACTGACACTGGCAACAAAAGCCTCTATATAGCCTATGCACCCAGTTCCAATTAAAACACCTTTGCAAATAAACCAGATTACATATGCACAGACTCCTACAATGTCTGGGTTCCGAAAAATAAAATTCCCAAAGTCAATTCCTCAAAACTAATCTGAAATGTTACATATTTAAATTAACTTTTACTAAGGATGGAAATGTGATATAACACAGTCAGTTACAAGGTGTAATTTAGGTACTAAGAGGAAGTAATAATACAATGAACACAGCAATGTATAAAATCTGTTGATCAAACATGACAATAAGATAAAAAGAGAATAGCTGAGGGGCTAGCATTGTGAGATGACCAGAGGCTTTTTTCCTTATATTCTTCTCTTTTTTTTGCATCTTTTAAAATTGAGGTATAGGTTTATGTACAATACTATATAAGTTGCAGGTGTACAACACAGTGATTTACAGTTTTAAAGGCTATAACTCCATTTATAGCTATTATAAAATACTGGCTCTATTCTCTCTGCTGTATGATATATCCTTGTAGCTTACTTATTTTATATATAGTAGCTTGTACCTCTTAACCCCCTAACCCTATCTTGCCCCTCCCCCTTCCCTCTCCCCAGTGGGAACCACTGGGTTGTTCTCTATATCTGAGTGTGTTTCTTTTTCTTATACTCACTACTTTACTTTTTAGATTCCACATATAAGTGATAACATACAGTACTTGTCTTATTATTTCACTAAGCGTAATAGCCTCCCAAGTCCATCCACGTTATTGCAAATGGCAAGTTTTCATCCTTTTTTTTTCGGTTGAGTAGTATTCCATTGTATTTGTATGTGTATGTGTGTCTCTGTGTGTGTGTGTGTGTGTGTGTGTGTGTACACCACATAATCTTTATCCATCCTTCTGTTGATAGACACTTAGGTGGCTTCCGTGTCTTGGCTATTGTAAATAACACCGCTGTGTACATTGGGGTGCATGTATCTTTTTGAGTGAGGGATTTTCTTTTTTTCTGATATATACCCAGGAATGGAATTGCGGGGTCATATGGTAGTTCTATGTTTAGTTTTCTGAGAAACCTCCATACTGTTTTCCACACAGGCTGTACAATTTACGTCCCCACCAATGGTGTACATGGGTTCCCTCTTCTCCTTATATTTTCCCTTTTTCATTTCTTGGAAGGCAACCTTCTCATTTTTTATTTTTAAAAGGTTATTATAAATTGTTTTGGAAAGAATGCTTCTGTTTAAAGCATAAGATAAAGGCAAATATATCTTTTCTAAAAATCTATAAAACAGGAGTAAAGTTCACGTAGGGCATCATTTGTTTTTTTACCTTACACCTCCTTCTTTTAATTTTTTTGAATCATGTGAGCATGTTACGTATCTTAAAATACATACATGTGCTGTGTATATATGTGTGTGTTTGTGTACACACAAATCCACATATCATATGTTTATATTGCTCCCCCAAATGTTCCTCTTCTCTTTTATCCCTTATATTCACAGTCCATGCATGATACATTTTGAGTCTGAGGAAGACAATAAATAGAAACCCTCTTTGTCAAGTTCTCAATAAAATTAAGACAAAAGAATGAAGCAGACAGGAGACCACAATAAAAGGCTGCGTGGGAGGATATGACTTTTATCAGGGGGCAAGTTTCCTTCTTAATTTTAAAAATATCCTGTGATGAGATAAATTCATCTACACTGACCCAGGCAGAGCTGAACCGAGGCAGGTATCACGATATTCTGGTGTAATATGCAAGATATTTAACACCTTAGGATCTGGCCCCTACCAATCTAAACAGTCTACAGCTACAGACAGCACGGACAACCATGTGGGTGTGTGAGCTTGCCCAGGCAGGGCTTGATTCTGTACTTAGTGTGGGGAGCAGCACAGAAAAATGTGTGCAGAGGGCAGGCCGGCTCCTCAAGAGAAGGGAACCCATGCCCCGTTTATCCTTCCAGCCCACCAATCAAATCAGTCATTTCACCTCTCAAGGGAAGAGTGAAGTAAGGGAGTAGAGAGAAACCAGGAGTGTTACCCTAATCACAAATGGAGATGGACGGAAACATCACAAATAGGGAAGATTCCTTCGGAAGAACAGATTCAAATGTAAAACTATTAAAAGTTGGACTAAGGCTCTGAAGAAAATAAACAAGGTGCTGTGACAGATACCAACAGTGCGATGAACCAATACATATGTAAGTTATTTTCAAAAGGAGTGCTGTGCACTTATCCCCTTGCCCCCAAGTTCACATGTTGAAGTCTTAACCCCAAATGTGAATGTATTAATATTTAGAGATAGGGCCTATAAGGAGATAATTACAGTTAAATGAGGTCATAATGGTGGAGCCATGATAGAGAGGATTAGCACCCTCATCCAGAAAGGCACCAGAATGCTCACTCTCTCCCCTGCCACTTCCCCCTCAACAAAGGAGAGGTCCTGTGAGCATACAAAGATTTGGTGTTGCATACAAGCTGAAAGAAGAGGCCCCAGAATGAAACCTACCTTGTCAGCATCTTAATCTTCAAGTTCCCAGCCTCCAGAACTGTGAGAAATAAATTTCTGTTGTGATAAATTTCTGTTGTGTAAGCCTCCCAGTCTGTGGTATTTGGTTATGGCAGCCAGAGCAGACCAATACAATGAGAAGCGAACTCTTTTCTTGCTATCTTTATCTATCTATCTATCTATCTATCTGCAAGAAAAAAAAATATATATATATATTATATATATATATATATATATATATATATATAAAATACATATATATATATATATATTACACACACACACACACACACACACACACACATATATATATAAATGTAGAAAGCTTATGACATGTAACTACAAATTTTTGTATTTATCTTCATAGTGCCTATTGAATGAAGAGCATTGTTTGAACATGATATAAACTATAAGCTGAGCTAGATTATAAAGGTTCTTTTTAATGTTAAATTAAAAAGTGTGTCCCTAAAAATTTGAGGTATACATTATTTTCAAGATTGAGTTTTCAATGAACGTCCTGTCTCAAATAATGCTGCAAACAGTCAATTTAGACTTTTCATTGCTTACTTACTCAGTTGCTTCTCTGTTGGGAACTCTTCTCATGGAGAAAGACACCATCACTTTGAAGAGATATTCTTCATTTGTATCCCAGGCCTACTGAAAGAGAAGTAAAACCGAAGGTAAAGTGAAGCGGCATGGGGTAAAAATTGGCCCATTGGGTTCTAAGTGTGGCCACACTGCTGTTGGTGTGTGTCAGTCTGTCTCTGTCTGCGTCTCTCTCTGATCTTCCTCATAAAATAAAGACTGGAGACCATGATAAATCATGTCACCATAAAGTTCAGGATAGAGTTTCCTGGCTATTCTATCATTGTAAGTGTGGTGTGTTTCCCATGGCATTATCTTCTTCCAAATCTGCAGTATTAGTAGCCAGTCAACAAATAGGTCATTTGGACATCTCATCCTGGACATAAACAGTTGATTCCCTTCTTTCCTTTCACCTTTCCCTCATAAACTGACTCCCTTTCTCAGCTTCCTTCCCTTTATTAACACCGGTACAATTTTACTTTTTATATTCTTAGCTGAAAACTTGAGTGTACGTGTTTATATTATGGGCTGAATTGAACCCCCCTGCAGAGAAATTCATATGCTAAATCCTACACCCCCAGTACCACAGAATGGAACCACATATGGAGATAGTGTCTTTACAGAGGTGATTAGGTTACAATTAGATGACTAGGGTGGGCCCTAATCCAATATGACGGGTGTCCTTGTAAGAACAGGAAATTTGTCACAGACACATACAGAGGGAAGACGTGTAGACACAGGGAGAAGTCAGCCATCTAGAAGCCAAGGGGAGAGGCCTGGAACACCTCCCTCCCTCACAGAACTCAGAAGGAACCGACCCCGCTGACAC
Source organism: Mesoplodon bidens (assembly GCF_964165515.1). Lineage (NCBI taxonomy): Eukaryota > Metazoa > Chordata > Mammalia > Artiodactyla > Ziphiidae > Mesoplodon > Mesoplodon bidens. The sequence goes on from NW_027671519.1 coordinate 39,019, forward strand.
CTTGATCTTGGACTTCCAGCCTCCAGAATGAGAGAAAACAAATTTCTGTTGTTTAAGCCACTCAATCTGTGGTACTGTGTTACAGCAGCCCTAGCAAACTGAAGTGGCTGACCCCATATTTTAGGTGGTAATCAAGTGTAACTGGAGAAAATCACAAAACAGCTTTTGTGGCTTAACTCTAAACTCATGATGACCTACTCCCAAATTGCCTGGGATCCCCTTAGTAGTCTCCAACAGTTTTCTCGCTCTCATGATTCACAATGACTATTTCAAAGCTCCTTCAGGCCTCTCCAAATCTCAGTGCTGCCCTCAAACCTCACTCTCACTAGGCACTCTTGTTTTATAAGTTACTGATAACATCTCAAGTCATCCACTTACACTCCCCCGCCCTCCTGACACCAAGTACAAAACTTCCTCCATAGGCACATGTCTTATCCACGCCCTCCCCCGAAGGGCCAGATGTGGTGTTTCTCCTCCTGTCAAAGGCTGTTCTGTCCACCTCTATTAGGAACACTTCCATTCGGCCCTTCCCGGGATCTAAACAATACAGTTTCGTCCTCTCTTCTGTGCATTCAGTGCTGACTGGAGGCTCTCCATTGACTCTGAACCATGCTCAAGTCTTTCCCATTAAAACAACAGCAAAACTAAATCACTTTATTCAGTCCTCCTTCTTCTACCCATTGCTGTCTCTCCCCTGCCCTTCACAGCCAAAATTCCCAAAGGAGTTATCCATCCTTCTGTCTTTACATGGTCACTGCCCACTTACTCTTTTTTTATATAAATTCATTTATTTTATTTATTTTTGGATGTGTTGGGTCTTTGTTATTGTGCGTGGGCTTTCTCTAGTTGTGGCGAGCAGGGACTACACTTCATTGTGGTGAGTGGGCCTCTCATTGCAGAGCACGGGCTCTTGTTGAGGAGCACGGGCTCTTCTTGTGGAGCACGGGTTCTAGGCACGTGGGCTCAGTAGTTGTGGCACATGGGCTTCAGTAGTGGTGGCTCGTGGGCTCTAGAGCGCAGGCTCAGTAGTGGTGGCACACGGGCTTAATTGCTCCGCGGCATGTGGGATCTTCCCGGACCAGGGCTCGAACCCGTGTGCCCTGCATTGGCAGGCGGATTCTTAACCACTGTGCCAGAAGGGAATCCCCACTGCCCACTTATTCTTACCCTCCTCCACCATCTGCCTTCCAATCCCTCCACTCCACAAAGCAGCTCTCTCACATTACCAATGACCTTCACGCTGCTCAACACAATGAGCAGTTTTCAGTCACGCCTCGCTTGGCCGCTCAATGGCATCTGATGCTCTTGAACAGTCCCTTCATCTGAAAGCGCTCTCTTCCCTTTCGTGATATACAGCATCGTCCTGGTTTTCCTCCTGCCCCTCCGCCTCCTTTGCAGGTTCACCCTCCTCTACAAGGCCTTTAAGCTTTCGAGAATCACTAAGCTCAAGGCTAGCCCCTCTCCTCTTGCCACCCTCCGCTTTCTCCCTCAGCACCGTCATTACCACCTCAATGCAGGTGACACAGGAATGTGTATCTCAAGCCACTTCTCTCCTTGCCTGTTTGTCAATAATATGTCAAAGTCAGTAAGTCCAAAATTAAAGCCATGATTTTCTTGTTGGTTCTTTGTTCCCTGACTCGTAAATGGGCCATTATGCATCCAGCTGCATAATTAGAAACCAAAGCTTATCCTTGACCCCTCGTCCTCTCTTCCTTGTGAACCCATCCCCGTGGCTCTCAAATCCTTTCACTGCCCCCTCTCTCCACCAACACACCGTACTCCAAATAGCCATCACCTCCCACCTGCACTACTCCAACTGCCTCCCAACTGGCTCCTCCTCTCTACTCCAGTCCCCTTGACTCTGTCTTCCACACTGTGGCCAGAGTGTCTTGTAAACACAAATTCTGTCATGACACCCCTTCCATGAAACTCCTCATCGCTTTAAAGATAATATCAAGGACTTCCCTGATGGTGCAGTGGTTAGCAGTCCACCTGCCAATGCAGGGGACACACGGGTTTGAGCCCTGCTCCAGGGAAACCCCACATGCCGTGGAGCAACTAAGCCTGTGCTCCACAACTACTGAGGCTGTGCTCTAGAGCCTGTGAGCCACAACTACTGAGCCCACATGCCACAACTACTGAGCCTGCATTCTAGAGCCCGTGTGCCACAACTGTGGAAGCCAGCATGCCTATAACACGGCATGCCCGTGTTCTGCAACAAGAGAAGCCACCACAATGAGAAGCGCGTGCGCAGCAACAAAGAGTAGCCCTGGCTCGCCACAACTAGAGAAAGCCCGCACGCGGCAACACAGACCCAATGCAGCCAAAAATAAATAAATAAATACTTTCTTTTAAAAGAGAAAGAACTAGGGGGTTGAAATTTTGTCCGCAGGCCCAGTCATAAAGCAAGAAAACTTTGTCTTTCAAATACAGGAAAAGGGGCCTAAATTCTACTATGAGCAGCACTTGAGCCTGGAAGATTCTGGAAGGTCTGGAAGCCACTGCCGACTTGTTCATCCAGGACTCAGAATTCTTCCTGGAGGAACGGCCTTCCCACCACTGATCTGTGAGGAGTGTTCAAAAGGGGGCTGAGCTCATCCCCCAGGAACCCACATTCTGTGGTCTTCATTAACGTTGCAAAGCCAAAGCCCCCCTTTTTTAGAGAAACAAAGAGGAAGGTGGGCCCCTCCTCCAGCAGATCTTTCCCACCCCCCGACCCGGGCCAGTGGTAAAAAGCATGGGAGGGAGCAGGTCTCCTTTCTGAACCGACCACAGGGCTGGGCACTGCTGCAGCCCCTGCTTGCTCACCCTTGCTCACCGAAGGATGTGCCAAGGCGCCAGGAAGCTGGAAGCTTTCATTTAAAAAGACGAAAAAAGAAAAAAAAAAAAAATGGACCGAGAGAGAAAGAGTTGCAGGGATCGACAACCACATAGCTTTCCCTAGAAAAATGAAAACTGCCCACCAGCCTGCCAAGACTGGGTCGTTAAGGTGGGTAGCTCAGTTTCAGCCCCCCTTCCTTGTGTTTTACCTT
>NW_027671518.1:0-56076 GCF_964165515.1 Mesoplodon bidens
CGCCGGCTTCCTCACTAGGGCGGCACGCTTCACTTTACTACTGGAAAACGCTGGACTTTTACTCGAGGCCAGGGCTCACCTTTCTGACGCCAGCAATCTCCGGAGTGCTCTTGGAGACGGTCCCAGCAAAGAACTGAGACCAGCGTGCCTCATGCGAGTCAACTCACACTTCTTCCCTGAGGCCTTCCGGAGCAAAGAAAAGACGGGCCCCAGGAGTGTGTCTCAGGCACGTTTGTAGCCGCATCTCATCCACACTGGGGGAAAATTTCGTCTGGGCAGGGTCGCCCTGTTTCAAACGTGAGCTCAGACAGTTATCCTCAGTAGTTTCTGACTACCTCATGGAAACAGCGGGGAAGAACAGGGCCTTTCCTCGGAGACACTTTTGGACACAGGGTCCCCTGCACTGCATCCACTGCATACGTAGTGCAGTACCTGAGGTGGGCCTCAGTGAACAAGGCTCTGTCCCATACCTCGCCGTGTTAAGTGTGAAAGATGTACCTTTCTTCAGGCTGCACTCACAGCCTAGCTCGCGCTGCTGCGACAGTGCCGTCCTGAGTGTTTCCCTGGACTGAGTCGTTAGCACGGGGTGTTTCTGAAGCACAGGTCTGTTTCAGTCAGTGAGGCCGATCGACTTGCAGGGAGGCTGCCCAGCGCTGCTCCCACGCATCTCTGTTAGGACTGGGACACTCTACCTCGGCCCCCAGCAAGCAACACGTGGCCCTTGCTAGGAATGTGAAGAGTGGCTCCCATGGGCCTCCTTCCCCCTGAGCTTCCTCAGAAGCCACCGGCCGCTCCTCCGGCACAGAGCAGTCACCGTGCGATAGTGGTGCACGGCTGCCTCCCCTATATGTCCCCGGAGGAATCGGAGAGTTCAGTTCATCCAACGAGGCGCATGGATTCATGGCACCCCTGCATCCCCAGCTCTGCTGACGTGAAACACTAGCCCTTACCTTGGGGCCTCAGGTCACCTTTCCTTTGGCCGGAGCTGACTCTAGCAGAGCAGTGGTATGAGTCCCTAGAAAGGCATTTGCCAGCACAGCATGGGCTTTGAGAGAACGCAGCCTTGCTGGCCCACAGCGACTCCCCTGCAGTGGAGAGACGTCGGGCCGCTAGCGCTGCTCAGGCAGCTTGGAAGGCAGAAACAAGTCGCTCGCAAACGGGCAGAAGGCGTACTTTGCCATCAGTGTCCCACTTTCAGGCTTGATGACACAGCATGGTTATCTGAACATTCTGTCTAGCTATCTAATACAAGGGAACGAGGGACCCTTCTGGTAAGAAAGGTTTCCAGGTGGGGAGTGCCGTCCGTGCAGGAGAGCGTTCCCCACGCTGTGCCAAGTTTGGTACTTGGTGACTCGGGGTGGTCCCGAAAGTCCAGCCTTGTCCCGGGGAAAGCCATCCATCCTTTTCTTTTTCAGGCTGGACGTAAACATCCAACTTCCAGGTGCCGAAGGGAGTCGTCCTTGAGGCGTCCCCTGGTTTCACTGGGGACGCACAGTGGTGTTTCTCAGAAGAGCCCAAATCGCTCCCTGGGGCACACCAGCATGGAATGTAAGGCTGCTCAGAACTGCGTTCCTGAGGCCGTTTGCAGGCTGAACAAACGGGAGGTGTCGAGCGAAGAGGGCAGCACTCTGCCATTACTGCTGGCACATCCGTGCAGTTAAAGCAAACAGACGCAGTCACTTCCTCGGCTCAAACGCCACACAAGAGCTGGGCGGCGCACAGTGCTCTCTCACAAAAGTTACAACGAACGTGAGTGCTCGAGTCCTGCGACACCTTACAGAGATGACGCTCTCCTTTACCGCCGGCTTCCTCACTAGGGCGGCACGTTTCACTTTACTACTGGAAAACGCTGGACTTTTACTCCATGCCAGGGCTCTCATTTCTGTCGCCGGCAATCTCCGGACTGCTCTTGGAGACGCTCCCAGCAAAGAACTGAGACCAGCGAGCCTCATGCGAGTCAACTCACACTTCTTCCATGAGGCCTTCCGGAGCAAAGAAAAGACGGGCCCCAGAAGTGTGTCTCAGGCACCTTTCTAGCCGCAACTCATCCACCCGGGGGGAAAATTACGTCTGGGCAGGGTCGCCCTGTTTCAAACGTGAGCTCAGACAGTTATCCTCAGTAGTTTCTGACTACCTCAAGGAAACAGCGGGGAAGAACAGGGCCTTTCCTCGGAGACACTTTTGGACACAGGGTCCCCTGCACTGCATCCACTGCATACGTAGTGCAGTACCTGAGGTGGGCCTCAGTGAACAAGGTTCTGTCCCATACCTCGCCGTGTTAAGTGTGAAAGATGTACCTTTCTTCAGGCTGCACTCACAGCCTAGCTCGCGCTGCTGCGACAGTGCCGTCCTGAGTGTTTCCCTAGACTGAGTCGTTAGCACGGGGTGTTTCTGAAGCACAGGTCCGTTTCAGTCAGTGAGGCCGATCGACTTGCAGGGAGGCTGCCCAGCGCTGCTCCCACGCGTCTCTGTTAGGACTGGGACACTCTACCTCGGCCCCCAGCAAGCAACACGTAGCCCTTGCTTGGAATGTGAAGAGTGGCTCCCATGGGCCTCCTTCCCCCTGAGCTTCCTCAGAAGCCACCGGCCGCTACGCCGGCACAGAGCAGTCACCATGCGAAAGTGGTGCACGGCTGCCTCTCCTATATGTCCCCGGAGGAATCGGAGAGTTCAGTTCATCCAACGAGGCGCATGGATTCATGGCACCCCTGCATCCCCAGCTCTGCTGACGTGAAACACTAGCCCTTACCTAGGAGCCTCAGGTCACATTTCATTTGACCGGAGCTGACTCTGCAGTGCAGTGGTATGAGTCCCTAGAAAGGCATTTGCCAGCACAGGATGGGCTTTGAGAGAACGCAGCCTTGCTGGCCCACAGCGACTACCCTGCAGTGGAGAGACGTCGGGCCGCTAGCGCTGCTCAGGCAGCTTGGAAGGCAGAAACAAGTCGCTCGCAAACGGGAAGAAGGCGTACTTTGCCATCAGTGTCCCACTTTCAGGCTTGATGACACAGCATGGTTATCTGAACGTTCTGTCTAGCTATCTAGTACAAGGGAAAGAGGGGCCTTCTTCGGGTAAGAAAGGTTTCCAGATGGGAGTGCCGTCCGTGCAGGAGAGCGTTCCCCACGCTGTGCCAAGTTTGGTACTTGGTGACTCGGGGTGGTCCCGAAAGTCCAGCCTTATCCCGGGGAAAGCCTCCATCCTTTTCTTTTTCAGGCTGGACGTAAACATCCAACTTCCAGGTGCCGAAGGGAGTCGTCCTTGAGGCGTCCCCTGGTTTCACTGGGGACGCACAGTGGTGTTTCTCAGAAGAGCCCAAATCGCTCCCTGGGGCACACCAGCATGGAATGTAAGGCTGCTCAGAACTGCGTTCCTGAGGCCGTTTGCAGGCTGAACAACGGGAGGTGTCGAGCGAAGAGGGCAGCACTCTGCCATTACTGCTGGCACATCCGTGCAGTTAACGCAAACAGACGCAGTCACTTCCTCGGCTCAAACGCCACACAAGAGCTGGGCGGCGCACAGTGCTCTCTCACAAAAGTTACAACGAACGTGAGTGCTCAATGAGTCCTGCGAAACCTTACAGAGTTGATGGTCTCCTTTACCGCCGGCTTCCTCACTAGGGCGGCACGCTTCACTTTACTACTGGAAAACGCTGGACTTTTACTCGAGGCCAGGGCTCACCTTTCTGACGCCAGCAATCTCCGGAGTGCTCTTGGAGACGGTCCCAGCAAAGAACTGAGACCAGCGTGCCTCATGCGAGTCAACTCACACTTCTTCCCTGAGGCCTTCCGGAGCAAAGAAAAGACGGGCCCCAGGAGTGTGTCTCAGGCACGTTTGTAGCCGCATCTCATCCACACTGGGGGAAAATTTCGTCTGGGCAGGGTCGCCCTGTTTCAAACGTGAGCTCAGACAGTTATCCTCAGTAGTTTCTGACTACCTCATGGAAACAGCGGGGAAGAACAGGGCCTTTCCTCGGAGACACTTTTGGACACAGGGTCCCCTGCACTGCATCCACTGCATACGTAGTGCAGTACCTGAGGTGGGCCTCAGTGAACAAGGCTCTGTCCCATACCTCGCCGTGTTAAGTGTGAAAGATGTACCTTTCTTCAGGCTGCACTCACAGCCTAGCTCGCGCTGCTGCGACAGTGCCGTCCTGAGTGTTTCCCTGGACTGAGTCGTTAGCACGGGGTGTTTCTGAAGCACAGGTCTGTTTCAGTCAGTGAGGCCGATCGACTTGCAGGGAGGCTGCCCAGCGCTGCTCCCACGCATCTCTGTTAGGACTGGGACACTCTACCTCGGCCCCCAGCAAGCAACACGTGGCCCTTGCTAGGAATGTGAAGAGTGGCTCCCATGGGCCTCCTTCCCCCTGAGCTTCCTCAGAAGCCACCGGCCGCTCCTCCGGCACAGAGCAGTCACCGTGCGATAGTGGTGCACGGCTGCCTCCCCTATATGTCCCCGGAGGAATCGGAGAGTTCAGTTCATCCAACGAGGCGCATGGATTCATGGCACCCCTGCATCCCCAGCTCTGCTGACGTGAAACACTAGCCCTTACCTTGGGGCCTCAGGTCACCTTTCCTTTGGCCGGAGCTGACTCTAGCAGAGCAGTGGTATGAGTCCCTAGAAAGGCATTTGCCAGCACAGCATGGGCTTTGAGAGAACGCAGCCTTGCTGGCCCACAGCGACTCCCCTGCAGTGGAGAGACGTCGGGCCGCTAGCGCTGCTCAGGCAGCTTGGAAGGCAGAAACAAGTCGCTCGCAAACGGGCAGAAGGCGTACTTTGCCATCAGTGTCCCACTTTCAGGCTTGATGACACAGCATGGTTATCTGAACATTCTGTCTAGCTATCTAATACAAGGGAACGAGGGACCCTTCTGGTAAGAAAGGTTTCCAGGTGGGGAGTGCCGTCCGTGCAGGAGAGCGTTCCCCACGCTGTGCCAAGTTTGGTACTTGGTGACTCGGGGTGGTCCCGAAAGTCCAGCCTTGTCCCGGGGAAAGCCATCCATCCTTTTCTTTTTCAGGCTGGACGTAAACATCCAACTTCCAGGTGCCGAAGGGAGTCGTCCTTGAGGCGTCCCCTGGTTTCACTGGGGACGCACAGTGGTGTTTCTCAGAAGAGCCCAAATCGCTCCCTGGGGCACACCAGCATGGAATGTAAGGCTGCTCAGAACTGCGTTCCTGAGGCCGTTTGCAGGCTGAACAACGGGAGGTGTCGAGCGAAGAGGGCAGCACTCTGCCATTACTGCTGGCACATCCGTGCAGTTAACGCAAACAGACGCAGTCACTTCCTCGGCTCAAACGCCACACAAGAGCTGGGCGGCGCACAGTGCTCTCTCACAAAAGTTACAACGAACGTGAGTGCTCAATGAGTCCTGCGATACCTTACAGAGTTGATGGTCTCCTTTACCGCCGGCTTCCTCACTAGGGCGGCACGCTTCACTTTACTACTGGAAAACGCTGGACTTTTACTCGAGGCCAGGGCTCACCTTTCTGACGCCAGCAATCTCCGGAGTGCTCTTGGAGACGGTCCCAGCAAAGAACTGAGACCAGCGTGCCTCATGCGAGTCAACTCACACTTCTTCCCTGAGGCCTTCCGGAGCAAAGAAAAGACGGGCCCCAGGAGTGTGTCTCAGGCACGTTTGTAGCCGCATCTCATCCACACTGGGGGAAAATTTCGTCTGGGCAGGGTCGCCCTGTTTCAAACGTGAGCTCAGACAGTTATCCTCAGTAGTTTCTGACTACCTCATGGAAACAGCGGGGAAGAACAGGGCCTTTCCTCGGAGACACTTTTGGACACAGGGTCCCCTGCACTGCATCCACTGCATACGTAGTGCAGTACCTGAGGTGGGCCTCAGTGAACAAGGCTCTGTCCCATACCTCGCCGTGTTAAGTGTGAAAGATGTACCTTTCTTCAGGCTGCACTCACAGCCTAGCTCGCGCTGCTGCGACAGTGCCGTCCTGAGTGTTTCCCTGGACTGAGTCGTTAGCACGGGGTGTTTCTGAAGCACAGGTCTGTTTCAGTCAGTGAGGCCGATCGACTTGCAGGGAGGCTGCCCAGCGCTGCTCCCACGCATCTCTGTTAGGACTGGGACACTCTACCTCGGCCCCCAGCAAGCAACACGTGGCCCTTGCTAGGAATGTGAAGAGTGGCTCCCATGGGCCTCCTTCCCCCTGAGCTTCCTCAGAAGCCACCGGCCGCTCCTCCGGCACAGAGCAGTCACCGTGCGATAGTGGTGCACGGCTGCCTCCCCTATATGTCCCCGGAGGAATCGGAGAGTTCAGTTCATCCAACGAGGCGCATGGATTCATGGCACCCCTGCATCCCCAGCTCTGCTGACGTGAAACACTAGCCCTTACCTTGGGGCCTCAGGTCACCTTTCCTTTGGCCGGAGCTGACTCTAGCAGAGCAGTGGTATGAGTCCCTAGAAAGGCATTTGCCAGCACAGCATGGGCTTTGAGAGAACGCAGCCTTGCTGGCCCACAGCGACTCCCCTGCAGTGGAGAGACGTCGGGCCGCTAGCGCTGCTCAGGCAGCTTGGAAGGCAGAAACAAGTCGCTCGCAAACGGGCAGAAGGCGTACTTTGCCATCAGTGTCCCACTTTCAGGCTTGATGACACAGCATGGTTATCTGAACATTCTGTCTAGCTATCTAATACAAGGGAACGAGGGACCCTTCTGGTAAGAAAGGTTTCCAGGTGGGGAGTGCCGTCCGTGCAGGAGAGCGTTCCCCACGCTGTGCCAAGTTTGGTACTTGGTGACTCGGGGTGGTCCCGAAAGTCCAGCCTTGTCCCGGGGAAAGCCATCCATCCTTTTCTTTTTCAGGCTGGACGTAAACATCCAACTTCCAGGTGCTGAAGGGAGTCGTCCTTGAGGCGTCCCCTGGTTTCACTGGGGACGCACAGTGGTGTTTCTCAGAAGAGCCCAAATCGCTCCCTGGGGCACACCAGCATGGAATGTAAGGCTGCTCAGAACTGCGTTCCTGAGGCCGTTTGCAGGCTGAACAAACGGGAGGTGTCGAGCGAAGAGGGCAGCACTCTGCCATTACTGCTGGCACATCCGTGCAGTTAAAGCAAACAGACGCAGTCACTTCCTCGGCTCAAACGCCACACAAGAGCTGGGCGGCGCACAGTGCTCGCTCACAAAAGTTACAACGAACGTGAGTGCTCGAGTCCTGCGACACCTTACAGAGATGACGCTCTCCTTTACCGCCGGCTTCCTCACTAGGGCGGCACGTTTCACTTTACTACTGGAAAACGCTGGACGTTTACTCCATGCCAGGGCTCTCATTTCTGTCGCCGGCAATCTCCGGACTGCTCTTGGAGACGCTCCCAGCAAAGAACTGAGACCAGCGAGCCTCATGCGAGTCAACTCACACTTCTTCCCTGAGGCCTTCCGGAGCAAAGAAAAGACGGGCCCCAGAAGTGTGTCTCAGGCACCTTTCTAGCCGCATCTCATCCACCCGGGGGGAAAATTACGTCTGGGCAGGGTCGCCCTGTTTCAAACGTGAGCTCAGACAGTTATCCTCAGTAGTTTCTGACTACCTCAAGGAAACAGCGGGGAAGAACAGGGCCTTTCCTCGGAGACACTTTTGGACACAGGGTCCCCTGCACTGCATCCACTGCATACGTAGTGCAGTACCTGAGGTGGGCCTCAGTGAACAAGGTTCTGTCCCATACCTCGCCGTGTTAAGTGTGAAAGATGTACCTTTCTTCAGGCTGCACTCACAGCCTAGCTCGCGCTGCTGCGACAGTGCCGTCCTGAGTGTTTCCCTAGACTGAGTCGTTAGCACGGGGTGTTTCTGAAGCACAGGTCCGTTTCAGTCAGTGAGGCCGATCGACTTGCAGGGAGGCTGCCCAGCGCTGCTCCCACGCGTCTCTGTTAGGACTGGGACACTCTACCTCGGCCCCCAGCAAGCAACACGTAGCCCTTGCTTGGAATGTGAAGAGTGGCTCCCATGGGCCTCCTTCCCCCTGAGCTTCCTCAGAAGCCACCGGCCGCTACGCCGGCACAGAGCAGTCACCATGCGAAAGTGGTGCACGGCTGCCTCTCCTATATGTCCCCGGAGGAATCGGAGAGTTCAGTTCATCCAACGAGGCGCATGGATTCATGGCACCCCTGCATCCCCAGCTCTGCTGACGTGAAACACTAGCCCTTACCTAGGAGCCTCAGGTCACATTTCATTTGACCGGAGCTGACTCTGCAGTGCAGTGGTATGAGTCCCTAGAAAGGCATTTGCCAGCACAGGATGGGCTTTGAGAGAACGCAGCCTTGCTGGCCCACAGCGACTACCCTGCAGTGGAGAGACGTCGGGCCGCTAGCGCTGCTCAGGCAGCTTGGAAGGCAGAAACAAGTCGCTCGCAAACGGGAAGAAGGCGTACTTTGCCATCAGTGTCCCACTTTCAGGCTTGATGACACAGCATGGTTATCTGAACGTTCTGTCTAGCTATCTAGTACAAGGGAATGAGGGGCCCTCTTCTGGTAAGAAAGGTTTCCAGATGGGAGTGCCGTCCGTGCAGGAGAGCGTTCCCCACGCTGTGCCAAGTTTGGTACTTGGTGACTCGGGGTGGTCCCGAAAGTCCAGCCTTGTCCCGGGGAAAGCCTCCATCCTTTTCTTTTTCAGGCTGGACGTAAACATCCAACTTCCAGGTGCCGAAGGGAGTCGTCCTTGAGGCGTCCCCTGGTTTCACTGGGGACGCACAGTGGTGTTTCTCAGAAGAGCCCAAATCGCTCCCTGGGGCACACCAGCATGGAATGTAAGGCTTCTCAGAACTGCGTTCCTGAGGCCGTTTGCAGGCTGAACAACGGGAGGTGTCGAGCGAAGAGGGCAGCACTCTGCCATTACTGCTGGCACATCCGTGCAGTTAACGCAAACAGACGCAGTCACTTCCTCGGCTCAAACGCCACACAAGAGCTGGGCGGCGCACAGTGCTCTCTCACAAAAGTTACAACGAACGTGAGTGCTCAATGAGTCCTGCGAAACCTTACAGAGTTGATGGTCTCCTTTACCGCCGGCTTCCTCACTAGGGCGGCACGCTTCACTTTACTACTGGAAAACGCTGGACTTTTACTCGAGGCCAGGGCTCACCTTTCTGACGCCAGCAATCTCCGGAGTGCTCTTGGAGACGGTCCCAGCAAAGAACTGAGACCAGCGTGCCTCATGCGAGTCAACTCACACTTCTTCCCTGAGGCCTTCCGGAGCAAAGAAAAGATGGGCCCCAGGAGTGTGTCTCAGGCACGTTTGTAGCCGCATCTCATCCACACTGGGGGAAAATTTCGTCTGGGCAGGGTCGCCCTGTTTCAAACGTGAGCTCAGACAGTTATCCTCAGTAGTTTCTGACTACCTCATGGAAACAGCGGGGAAGAACAGGGCCTTTCCTCGGAGACACTTTTGGACACAGGGTCCCCTGCACTGCATCCACTGCATACGTAGTGCAGTACCTGAGGTGGGCCTCAGTGAACAAGGCTCTGTCCCATACCTCGCCGTGTTAAGTGTGAAAGATGTACCTTTCTTCAGGCTGCACTCACAGCCTAGCTCGCGCTGCTGCGACAGTGCCGTCCTGAGTGTTTCCCTAGACTGAGTCGTTAGCACGGGGTGTTTCTGAAGCACAGGTCCGTTTCAGTCAGTGAGGCCGATCGACTTGCAGGGAGGCTGCCCAGCGCTGCTCCCACGCGTCTCTGTTAGGACTGGGACACTCTACCTCGGCCCCCAGCAAGCAACACGTAGCCCTTGCTTGGAATGTGAAGAGTGGCTCCCATGGGCCTCCTTCCCCCTGAGCTTCCTCAGAAGCCACCGGCCGCTACGCCGGCACAGAGCAGTCACCATGCGAAAGTGGTGCACGGCTGCCTCTCCTATATGTCCCCGGAGGAATCGGAGAGTTCAGTTCATCCAACGAGGCGCATGGATTCATGGCACCCCTGCATCCCCAGCTCTGCTGACGTGAAACACTAGCCCTTACCTAGGAGCCTCAGGTCACATTTCATTTGACCGGAGCTGACTCTGCAGTGCAGTGGTATGAGTCCCTAGAAAGGCATTTGCCAGCACAGGATGGGCTTTGAGAGAACGCAGCCTTGCTGGCCCACAGCGACTACCCTGCAGTGGAGAGACGTCGGGCCGCTAGCGCTGCTCAGGCAGCTTGGAAGGCAGAAACAAGTCGCTCGCAAACGGGAAGAAGGCGTACTTTGCCATCAGTGTCCCACTTTCAGGCTTGATGACACAGCATGGTTATCTGAACGTTCTGTCTAGCTATCTAGTACAAGGGAATGAGGGGCCCTCTTCTGGTAAGAAAGGTTTCCAGATGGGAGTGCCGTCCGTGCAGGAGAGCGTTCCCCACGCTGTGCCAAGTTTGGTACTTGGTGACTCGGGGTGGTCCCGAAAGTCCAGCCTTGTCCCGGGGAAAGCCTCCATCCTTTTCTTTTTCAGGCTGGACGTAAACATCCAACTTCCAGGTGCCGAAGGGAGTCGTCCTTGAGGCGTCCCCTGGTTTCACTGCGGACGCACAGTGGTGTTTCTCAGAAGAGCCCAAATCGCTCCCTGGGGCACACCAGCATGGAATGTAAGGCTGCTCAGAACTGCGTTCCTGAGGCCGTTTGCAGGCTGAACAACGGGAGGTGTCGAGCGAAGAGGGCAGCACTCTGCCATTACTGCTGGCACATCCGTGCAGTTAACGCAAACAGACGCAGTCACTTCCTCGGCTCAAACGCCACACAAGAGCTGGGCGGCGCACAGTGCTCTCTCACAAAAGTTACAACGAACGTGAGTGCTCAATGAGTCCTGCGATACCTTACAGAGTTGATGGTCTCCTTTACCGCCGGCTTCCTCACTAGGGCGGCACGCTTCACTTTACTACTGGAAAACGCTGGACTTTTACTCGAGGCCAGGGCTCACCTTTCTGACGCCAGCAATCTCCGGAGTGCTCTTGGAGACGGTCCCAGCAAAGAACTGAGACCAGCGTGCCTCATGCGAGTCAACTCACACTTCTTCCCTGAGGCCTTCCGGAGCAAAGAAAAGACGGGCCCCAGGAGTGTGTCTCAGGCACGTTTGTAGCCGCATCTCATCCACACTGGGGGAAAATTTCGTCTGGGCAGGGTCGCCCTGTTTCAAACGTGAGCTCAGACAGTTATCCTCAGTAGTTTCTGACTACCTCATGGAAACAGCGGGGAAGAACAGGGCCTTTCCTCGGAGACACTTTTGGACACAGGGTCCCCTGCACTGCATCCACTGCATACGTAGTGCAGTACCTGAGGTGGGCCTCAGTGAACAAGGCTCTGTCCCATACCTCGCCGTGTTAAGTGTGAAAGATGTACCTTTCTTCAGGCTGCACTCACAGCCTAGCTCGCGCTGCTGCGACAGTGCCGTCCTGAGTGTTTCCCTGGACTGAGTCGTTAGCACGGGGTGTTTCTGAAGCACAGGTCTGTTTCAGTCAGTGAGGCCGATCGACTTGCAGGGAGGCTGCCCAGCGCTGCTCCCACGCATCTCTGTTAGGACTGGGACACTCTACCTCGGCCCCCAGCAAGCAACACGTGGCCCTTGCTAGGAATGTGAAGAGTGGCTCCCATGGGCCTCCTTCCCCCTGAGCTTCCTCAGAAGCCACCGGCCGCTCCTCCGGCACAGAGCAGTCACCGTGCGATAGTGGTGCACGGCTGCCTCCCCTATATGTCCCCGGAGGAATCGGAGAGTTCAGTTCATCCAACGAGGCGCATGGATTCATGGCACCCCTGCATCCCCAGCTCTGCTGACGTGAAACACTAGCCCTTACCTTGGGGCCTCAGGTCACCTTTCCTTTGGCCGGAGCTGACTCTAGCAGAGCAGTGGTATGAGTCCCTAGAAAGGCATTTGCCAGCACAGCATGGGCTTTGAGAGAACGCAGCCTTGCTGGCCCACAGCGACTCCCCTGCAGTGGAGAGACGTCGGGCCGCTAGCGCTGCTCAGGCAGCTTGGAAGGCAGAAACAAGTCGCTCGCAAACGGGCAGAAGGCGTACTTTGCCATCAGTGTCCCACTTTCAGGCTTGATGACACAGCATGGTTATCTGAACATTCTGTCTAGCTATCTAATACAAGGGAACGAGGGACCCTTCTGGTAAGAAAGGTTTCCAGGTGGGGAGTGCCGTCCGTGCAGGAGAGCGTTCCCCACGCTGTGCCAAGTTTGGTACTTGGTGACTCGGGGTGGTCCCGAAAGTCCAGCCTTGTCCCGGGGAAAGCCATCCATCCTTTTCTTTTTCAGGCTGGACGTAAACATCCAACTTCCAGGTGCCGAAGGGAGTCGTCCTTGAGGCGTCCCCTGGTTTCACTGGGGACGCACAGTGGTGTTTCTCAGAAGAGCCCAAATCGCTCCCTGGGGCACACCAGCATGGAATGTAAGGCTGCTCAGAACTGCGTTCCTGAGGCCGTTTGCAGGCTGAACAAACGGGAGGTGTCGAGCGAAGAGGGCAGCACTCTGCCATTACTGCTGGCACATCCGTGCAGTTAAAGCAAACAGACGCAGTCACTTCCTCGGCTCAAACGCCACACAAGAGCTGGGCGGCGCACAGTGCTCTCTCACAAAAGTTACAACGAACGTGAGTGCTCGAGTCCTGCGACACCTTACAGAGATGACGCTCTCCTTTACCGCCGGCTTCCTCACTAGGGCGGCACGTTTCACTTTACTACTGGAAAACGCTGGACTTTTACTCCATGCCAGGGCTCTCATTTCTGTCGCCGGCAATCTCCGGACTGCTCTTGGAGACGCTCCCAGCAAAGAACTGAGACCAGCGAGCCTCATGCGAGTCAACTCACACTTCTTCCATGAGGCCTTCCGGAGCAAAGAAAAGACGGGCCCCAGAAGTGTGTCTCAGGCACCTTTCTAGCCGCAACTCATCCACCCGGGGGGAAAATTACGTCTGGGCAGGGTCGCCCTGTTTCAAACGTGAGCTCAGACAGTTATCCTCAGTAGTTTCTGACTACCTCAAGGAAACAGCGGGGAAGAACAGGGCCTTTCCTCGGAGACACTTTTGGACACAGGGTCCCCTGCACTGCATCCACTGCATACGTAGTGCAGTACCTGAGGTGGGCCTCAGTGAACAAGGTTCTGTCCCATACCTCGCCGTGTTAAGTGTGAAAGATGTACCTTTCTTCAGGCTGCACTCACAGCCTAGCTCGCGCTGCTGCGACAGTGCCGTCCTGAGTGTTTCCCTAGACTGAGTCGTTAGCACGGGGTGTTTCTGAAGCACAGGTCCGTTTCAGTCAGTGAGGCCGATCGACTTGCAGGGAGGCTGCCCAGCGCTGCTCCCACGCGTCTCTGTTAGGACTGGGACACTCTACCTCGGCCCCCAGCAAGCAACACGTAGCCCTTGCTTGGAATGTGAAGAGTGGCTCCCATGGGCCTCCTTCCCCCTGAGCTTCCTCAGAAGCCACCGGCCGCTACGCCGGCACAGAGCAGTCACCATGCGAAAGTGGTGCACGGCTGCCTCTCCTATATGTCCCCGGAGGAATCGGAGAGTTCAGTTCATCCAACGAGGCGCATGGATTCATGGCACCCCTGCATCCCCAGCTCTGCTGACGTGAAACACTAGCCCTTACCTAGGAGCCTCAGGTCACATTTCATTTGACCGGAGCTGACTCTGCAGTGCAGTGGTATGAGTCCCTAGAAAGGCATTTGCCAGCACAGGATGGGCTTTGAGAGAACGCAGCCTTGCTGGCCCACAGCGACTACCCTGCAGTGGAGAGACGTCGGGCCGCTAGCGCTGCTCAGGCAGCTTGGAAGGCAGAAACAAGTCGCTCGCAAACGGGAAGAAGGCGTACTTTGCCATCAGTGTCCCACTTTCAGGCTTGATGACACAGCATGGTTATCTGAACGTTCTGTCTAGCTATCTAGTACAAGGGAAAGAGGGGCCTTCTTCGGGTAAGAAAGGTTTCCAGATGGGAGTGCCGTCCGTGCAGGAGAGCGTTCCCCACGCTGTGCCAAGTTTGGTACTTGGTGACTCGGGGTGGTCCCGAAAGTCCAGCCTTATCCCGGGGAAAGCCTCCATCCTTTTCTTTTTCAGGCTGGACGTAAACATCCAACTTCCAGGTGCCGAAGGGAGTCGTCCTTGAGGCGTCCCCTGGTTTCACTGGGGACGCACAGTGGTGTTTCTCAGAAGAGCCCAAATCGCTCCCTGGGGCACACCAGCATGGAATGTAAGGCTGCTCAGAACTGCGTTCCTGAGGCCGTTTGCAGGCTGAACAACGGGAGGTGTCGAGCGAAGAGGGCAGCACTCTGCCATTACTGCTGGCACATCCGTGCAGTTAACGCAAACAGACGCAGTCACTTCCTCGGCTCAAACGCCACACAAGAGCTGGGCGGCGCACAGTGCTCTCTCACAAAAGTTACAACGAACGTGAGTGCTCAATGAGTCCTGCGAAACCTTACAGAGTTGATGGTCTCCTTTACCGCCGGCTTCCTCACTAGGGCGGCACGCTTCACTTTACTACTGGAAAACGCTGGACTTTTACTCGAGGCCAGGGCTCACCTTTCTGACGCCAGCAATCTCCGGAGTGCTCTTGGAGACGGTCCCAGCAAAGAACTGAGACCAGCGTGCCTCATGCGAGTCAACTCACACTTCTTCCCTGAGGCCTTCCGGAGCAAAGAAAAGACGGGCCCCAGGAGTGTGTCTCAGGCACGTTTGTAGCCGCATCTCATCCACACTGGGGGAAAATTTCGTCTGGGCAGGGTCGCCCTGTTTCAAACGTGAGCTCAGACAGTTATCCTCAGTAGTTTCTGACTACCTCATGGAAACAGCGGGGAAGAACAGGGCCTTTCCTCGGAGACACTTTTGGACACAGGGTCCCCTGCACTGCATCCACTGCATACGTAGTGCAGTACCTGAGGTGGGCCTCAGTGAACAAGGCTCTGTCCCATACCTCGCCGTGTTAAGTGTGAAAGATGTACCTTTCTTCAGGCTGCACTCACAGCCTAGCTCGCGCTGCTGCGACAGTGCCGTCCTGAGTGTTTCCCTGGACTGAGTCGTTAGCACGGGGTGTTTCTGAAGCACAGGTCTGTTTCAGTCAGTGAGGCCGATCGACTTGCAGGGAGGCTGCCCAGCGCTGCTCCCACGCATCTCTGTTAGGACTGGGACACTCTACCTCGGCCCCCAGCAAGCAACACGTGGCCCTTGCTAGGAATGTGAAGAGTGGCTCCCATGGGCCTCCTTCCCCCTGAGCTTCCTCAGAAGCCACCGGCCGCTCCTCCGGCACAGAGCAGTCACCGTGCGATAGTGGTGCACGGCTGCCTCCCCTATATGTCCCCGGAGGAATCGGAGAGTTCAGTTCATCCAACGAGGCGCATGGATTCATGGCACCCCTGCATCCCCAGCTCTGCTGACGTGAAACACTAGCCCTTACCTTGGGGCCTCAGGTCACCTTTCCTTTGGCCGGAGCTGACTCTAGCAGAGCAGTGGTATGAGTCCCTAGAAAGGCATTTGCCAGCACAGCATGGGCTTTGAGAGAACGCAGCCTTGCTGGCCCACAGCGACTCCCCTGCAGTGGAGAGACGTCGGGCCGCTAGCGCTGCTCAGGCAGCTTGGAAGGCAGAAACAAGTCGCTCGCAAACGGGCAGAAGGCGTACTTTGCCATCAGTGTCCCACTTTCAGGCTTGATGACACAGCATGGTTATCTGAACATTCTGTCTAGCTATCTAATACAAGGGAACGAGGGACCCTTCTGGTAAGAAAGGTTTCCAGGTGGGGAGTGCCGTCCGTGCAGGAGAGCGTTCCCCACGCTGTGCCAAGTTTGGTACTTGGTGACTCGGGGTGGTCCCGAAAGTCCAGCCTTGTCCCGGGGAAAGCCATCCATCCTTTTCTTTTTCAGGCTGGACGTAAACATCCAACTTCCAGGTGCCGAAGGGAGTCGTCCTTGAGGCGTCCCCTGGTTTCACTGGGGACGCACAGTGGTGTTTCTCAGAAGAGCCCAAATCGCTCCCTGGGGCACACCAGCATGGAATGTAAGGCTGCTCAGAACTGCGTTCCTGAGGCCGTTTGCAGGCTGAACAAACGGGAGGTGTCGAGCGAAGAGGGCAGCACTCTGCCATTACTGCTGGCACATCCGTGCAGTTAACGCAAACAGACGCAGTCACTTCCTCGGCTCAAACGCCACACAAGAGCTGGGCGGCGCACAGTGCTCGCTCACAAAAGTTACAACGAACGTGAGTGCTCGAGTCCTGCGACACCTTACAGAGATGACGCTCTCCTTTACCGCCGGCTTCCTCACTAGGGCGGCACGTTTCACTTTACTACTGGAAAACGCTGGACGTTTACTCCATGCCAGGGCTCTCATTTCTGTCGCCGGCAATCTCCGGACTGCTCTTGGAGACGCTCCCAGCAAAGAACTGAGACCAGCGAGCCTCATGCGAGTCAACTCACACTTCTTCCCTGAGGCCTTCCGGAGCAAAGAAAAGACGGGCCCCAGAAGTGTGTCTCAGGCACCTTTCTAGCCGCATCTCATCCACCCGGGGGGAAAATTACGTCTGGGCAGGGTCGCCCTGTTTCAAACGTGAGCTCAGACAGTTATCCTCAGTAGTTTCTGACTACCTCAAGGAAACAGCGGGGAAGAACAGGGCCTTTCCTCGGAGACACTTTTGGACACAGGGTCCCCTGCACTGCATCCACTGCATACGTAGTGCAGTACCTGAGGTGGGCCTCAGTGAACAAGGCTCTGTCCCATACCTCGCCGTGTTAAGTGTGAAAGATGTACCTTTCTTCAGGCTGCACTCACAGCCTAGCTCGCGCTGCTGCGACAGTGCCGTCCTGAGTGTTTCCCTAGACTGAGTCGTTAGCACGGGGTGTTTCTGAAGCACAGGTCCGTTTCAGTCAGTGAGGCCGATCGACTTGCAGGGAGGCTGCCCAGCGCTGCTCCCACGCGTCTCTGTTAGGACTGGGACACTCTACCTCGGCCCCCAGCAAGCAACACGTAGCCCTTGCTTGGAATGTGAAGAGTGGCTCCCATGGGCCTCCTTCCCCCTGAGCTTCCTCAGAAGCCACCGGCCGCTACGCCGGCACAGAGCAGTCACCATGCGAAAGTGGTGCACGGCTGCCTCTCCTATATGTCCCCGGAGGAATCGGAGAGTTCAGTTCATCCAACGAGGCGCATGGATTCATGGCACCCCTGCATCCCCAGCTCTGCTGACGTGAAACACTAGCCCTTACCTAGGAGCCTCAGGTCACATTTCATTTGACCGGAGCTGACTCTGCAGTGCAGTGGTATGAGTCCCTAGAAAGGCATTTGCCAGCACAGGATGGGCTTTGAGAGAACGCAGCCTTGCTGGCCCACAGCGACTACCCTGCAGTGGAGAGACGTCGGGCCGCTAGCGCTGCTCAGGCAGCTTGGAAGGCAGAAACAAGTCGCTCGCAAACGGGAAGAAGGCGTACTTTGCCATCAGTGTCCCACTTTCAGGCTTGATGACACAGCATGGTTATCTGAACGTTCTGTCTAGCTATCTAGTACAAGGGAATGAGGGGCCCTCTTCTGGTAAGAAAGGTTTCCAGATGGGAGTGCCGTCCGTGCAGGAGAGCGTTCCCCACGCTGTGCCAAGTTTGGTACTTGGTGACTCGGGGTGGTCCCGAAAGTCCAGCCTTGTCCCGGGGAAAGCCTCCATCCTTTTCTTTTTCAGGCTGGACGTAAACATCCAACTTCCAGGTGCCGAAGGGAGTCGTCCTTGAGGCGTCCCCTGGTTTCACTGCGGACGCACAGTGGTGTTTCTCAGAAGAGCCCAAATCGCTCCCTGGGGCACACCAGCATGGAATGTAAGGCTGCTCAGAACTGCGTTCCTGAGGCCGTTTGCAGGCTGAACAACGGGAGGTGTCGAGCGAAGAGGGCAGCACTCTGCCATTACTGCTGGCACATCCGTGCAGTTAACGCAAACAGACGCAGTCACTTCCTCGGCTCAAACGCCACACAAGAGCTGGGCGGCGCACAGTGCTCTCTCACAAAAGTTACAACGAACGTGAGTGCTCAATGAGTCCTGCGATACCTTACAGAGTTGATGGTCTCCTTTACCGCCGGCTTCCTCACTAGGGCGGCACGCTTCACTTTACTACTGGAAAACGCTGGACTTTTACTCGAGGCCAGGGCTCACCTTTCTGACGCCAGCAATCTCCGGAGTGCTCTTGGAGACGGTCCCAGCAAAGAACTGAGACCAGCGTGCCTCATGCGAGTCAACTCACACTTCTTCCCTGAGGCCTTCCGGAGCAAAGAAAAGACGGGCCCCAGGAGTGTGTCTCAGGCACGTTTGTAGCCGCATCTCATCCACACTGGGGGAAAATTTCGTCTGGGCAGGGTCGCCCTGTTTCAAACGTGAGCTCAGACAGTTATCCTCAGTAGTTTCTGACTACCTCATGGAAACAGCGGGGAAGAACAGGGCCTTTCCTCGGAGACACTTTTGGACACAGGGTCCCCTGCACTGCATCCACTGCATACGTAGTGCAGTACCTGAGGTGGGCCTCAGTGAACAAGGCTCTGTCCCATACCTCGCCGTGTTAAGTGTGAAAGATGTACCTTTCTTCAGGCTGCACTCACAGCCTAGCTCGCGCTGCTGCGACAGTGCCGTCCTGAGTGTTTCCCTGGACTGAGTCGTTAGCACGGGGTGTTTCTGAAGCACAGGTCTGTTTCAGTCAGTGAGGCCGATCGACTTGCAGGGAGGCTGCCCAGCGCTGCTCCCACGCATCTCTGTTAGGACTGGGACACTCTACCTCGGCCCCCAGCAAGCAACACGTGGCCCTTGCTAGGAATGTGAAGAGTGGCTCCCATGGGCCTCCTTCCCCCTGAGCTTCCTCAGAAGCCACCGGCCGCTCCTCCGGCACAGAGCAGTCACCGTGCGATAGTGGTGCACGGCTGCCTCCCCTATATGTCCCCGGAGGAATCGGAGAGTTCAGTTCATCCAACGAGGCGCATGGATTCATGGCACCCCTGCATCCCCAGCTCTGCTGACGTGAAACACTAGCCCTTACCTTGGGGCCTCAGGTCACCTTTCCTTTGGCCGGAGCTGACTCTAGCAGAGCAGTGGTATGAGTCCCTAGAAAGGCATTTGCCAGCACAGCATGGGCTTTGAGAGAACGCAGCCTTGCTGGCCCACAGCGACTCCCCTGCAGTGGAGAGACGTCGGGCCGCTAGCGCTGCTCAGGCAGCTTGGAAGGCAGAAACAAGTCGCTCGCAAACGGGCAGAAGGCGTACTTTGCCATCAGTGTCCCACTTTCAGGCTTGATGACACAGCATGGTTATCTGAACATTCTGTCTAGCTATCTAATACAAGGGAACGAGGGACCCTTCTGGTAAGAAAGGTTTCCAGGTGGGGAGTGCCGTCCGTGCAGGAGAGCGTTCCCCACGCTGTGCCAAGTTTGGTACTTGGTGACTCGGGGTGGTCCCGAAAGTCCAGCCTTGTCCCGGGGAAAGCCATCCATCCTTTTTTTTTTCAGGCTGGACGTAAACATCCAACTTCCAGGTGCCGAAGGGAGTCGTCCTTGAGGCGTCCCCTGGTTTCACTGCGGACGCACAGTGGTGTTTCTCAGAAGAGCCCAAATCGCTCCCTGGGGCACACCAGCATGGAATGTAAGGCTGCTCAGAACTGCGTTCCTGAGGCCGTTTGCAGGCTGAACAAACGGGAGGTGTCGAGCGAAGAGGGCAGCACTCTGCCATTACTGCTGGCACATCCGTGCAGTTAAAGCAAACAGACGCAGTCACTTCCTCGGCTCAAACGCCACACAAGAGCTGGGCGGCGCACAGTGCTCTCTCACAAAAGTTACAACGAACGTGAGTGCTCGAGTCCTGCGACACCTTACAGAGATGACGCTCTCCTTTACCGCCGGCTTCCTCACTAGGGCGGCACGTTTCACTTTACTACTGGAAAACGCTGGACTTTTACTCCATGCCAGGGCTCTCATTTCTGTCGCCGGCAATCTCCGGACTGCTCTTGGAGACGCTCCCAGCAAAGAACTGAGACCAGCGAGCCTCATGCGAGTCAACTCACACTTCTTCCATGAGGCCTTCCGGAGCAAAGAAAAGACGGGCCCCAGAAGTGTGTCTCAGGCACCTTTCTAGCCGCATCTCATCCACCCGGGGGGAAAATTACGTCTGGGCAGGGTCGCCCTGTTTCAAACGTGAGCTCAGACAGTTATCCTCAGTAGTTTCTGACTACCTCAAGGAAACAGCGGGGAAGAACAGGGCCTTTCCTCGGAGACACTTTTGGACACAGGGTCCCCTGCACTGCATCCACTGCATACGTAGTGCAGTACCTGAGGTGGGCCTCAGTGAACAAGGTTCTGTCCCATACCTCGCCGTGTTAAGTGTGAAAGATGTACCTTTCTTCAGGCTGCACTCACAGCCTAGCTCGCGCTGCTGCGACAGTGCCGTCCTGAGTGTTTCCCTAGACTGAGTCGTTAGCACGGGGTGTTTCTGAAGCACAGGTCCGTTTCAGTCAGTGAGGCCGATCGACTTGCAGGGAGGCTGCCCAGCGCTGCTCCCACGCGTCTCTGTTAGGACTGGGACACTCTACCTCGGCCCCCAGCAAGCAACACGTAGCCCTTGCTTGGAATGTGAAGAGTGGCTCCCATGGGCCTCCTTCCCCCTGAGCTTCCTCAGAAGCCACCGGCCGCTACGCCGGCACAGAGCAGTCACCATGCGAAAGTGGTGCACGGCTGCCTCTCCTATATGTCCCCGGAGGAATCGGAGAGTTCAGTTCATCCAACGAGGCGCATGGATTCATGGCACCCCTGCATCCCCAGCTCTGCTGACGTGAAACACTAGCCCTTACCTAGGAGCCTCAGGTCACATTTCATTTGACCGGAGCTGACTCTGCAGTGCAGTGGTATGAGTCCCTAGAAAGGCATTTGCCAGCACAGGATGGGCTTTGAGAGAACGCAGCCTTGCTGGCCCACAGCGACTACCCTGCAGTGGAGAGACGTCGGGCCGCTAGCGCTGCTCAGGCAGCTTGGAAGGCAGAAACAAGTCGCTCGCAAACGGGAAGAAGGCGTACTTTGCCATCAGTGTCCCACTTTCAGGCTTGATGACACAGCATGGTTATCTGAACGTTCTGTCTAGCTATCTAGTACAAGGGAAAGAGGGGCCCTCTTCGGGTAAGAAAGGTTTCCAGATGGGAGTGCCGTCCGTGCAGGAGAGCGTTCCCCACGCTGTGCAAAGTTTGGTACTTGGTGACTCGGGGTGGTCCCGAAAGTCCAGCCTTATCCCGGGGAAAGCCTCCATCCTTTTCTTTTTCAGGCTGGACGTAAACATCCAACTTCCAGGTGCCGAAGGGAGTCGTCCTTGAGGCGTCCCCTGGTTTCACTGCGGACGCACAGTGGTGTTTCTCAGAAGAGCCCAAATCGCTCCCTGGGGCACACCAGCATGGAATGTAAGGCTGCTCAGAACTGCGTTCCTGAGGCCGTTTGCAGGCTGAACAACGGGAGGTGTCGAGCGAAGAGGGCAGCACTCTGCCATTACTGCTGGCACATCCGTGCAGTTAACGCAAACAGACGCAGTCACTTCCTCGGCTCAAACGCCACACAAGAGCTGGGCGGCGCACAGTGCTCTCTCACAAAAGTTACAACGAACGTGAGTGCTCAATGAGTCCTGCGATACCTTACAGAGTTGATGGTCTCCTTTACCGCCGGCTTCCTCACTAGGGCGGCACGCTTCACTTTACTACTGGAAAACGCTGGACTTTTACTCGAGGCCAGGGCTCACCTTTCTGACGCCAGCAATCTCCGGAGTGCTCTTGGAGACGGTCCCAGCAAAGAACTGAGACCAGCGTGCCTCATGCGAGTCAACTCACACTTCTTCCCTGAGGCCTTCCGGAGCAAAGAAAAGACGGGCCCCAGGAGTGTGTCTCAGGCACGTTTGTAGCCGCATCTCATCCACACTGGGGGAAAATTTCGTCTGGGCAGGGTCGCCCTGTTTCAAACGTGAGCTCAGACAGTTATCCTCAGTAGTTTCTGACTACCTCATGGAAACAGCGGGGAAGAACAGGGCCTTTCCTCGGAGACACTTTTGGACACAGGGTCCCCTGCACTGCATCCACTGCATACGTAGTGCAGTACCTGAGGTGGGCCTCAGTGAACAAGGCTCTGTCCCATACCTCGCCGTGTTAAGTGTGAAAGATGTACCTTTCTTCAGGCTGCACTCACAGCCTAGCTCGCGCTGCTGCGACAGTGCCGTCCTGAGTGTTTCCCTGGACTGAGTCGTTAGCACGGGGTGTTTCTGAAGCACAGGTCTGTTTCAGTCAGTGAGGCCGATCGACTTGCAGGGAGGCTGCCCAGCGCTGCTCCCACGCATCTCTGTTAGGACTGGGACACTCTACCTCGGCCCCCAGCAAGCAACACGTGGCCCTTGCTAGGAATGTGAAGAGTGGCTCCCATGGGCCTCCTTCCCCCTGAGCTTCCTCAGAAGCCACCGGCCGCTCCTCCGGCACAGAGCAGTCACCGTGCGATAGTGGTGCACGGCTGCCTCCCCTATATGTCCCCGGAGGAATCGGAGAGTTCAGTTCATCCAACGAGGCGCATGGATTCATGGCACCCCTGCATCCCCAGCTCTGCTGACGTGAAACACTAGCCCTTACCTTGGGGCCTCAGGTCACCTTTCCTTTGGCCGGAGCTGACTCTAGCAGAGCAGTGGTATGAGTCCCTAGAAAGGCATTTGCCAGCACAGCATGGGCTTTGAGAGAACGCAGCCTTGCTGGCCCACAGCGACTCCCCTGCAGTGGAGAGACGTCGGGCCGCTAGCGCTGCTCAGGCAGCTTGGAAGGCAGAAACAAGTCGCTCGCAAACGGGCAGAAGGCGTACTTTGCCATCAGTGTCCCACTTTCAGGCTTGATGACACAGCATGGTTATCTGAACATTCTGTCTAGCTATCTAATACAAGGGAACGAGGGACCCTTCTGGTAAGAAAGGTTTCCAGGTGGGGAGTGCCGTCCGTGCAGGAGAGCGTTCCCCACGCTGTGCCAAGTTTGGTACTTGGTGACTCGGGGTGGTCCCGAAAGTCCAGCCTTGTCCCGGGGAAAGCCATCCATCCTTTTCTTTTTCAGGCTGGACGTAAACATCCAACTTCCAGGTGCCGAAGGGAGTCGTCCTTGAGGCGTCCCCTGGTTTCACTGGGGACGCACAGTGGTGTTTCTCAGAAGAGCCCAAATCGCTCCCTGGGGCACACCAGCATGGAATGTAAGGCTGCTCAGAACTGCGTTCCTGAGGCCGTTTGCAGGCTGAACAAACGGGAGGTGTCGAGCGAAGAGGGCAGCACTCTGCCATTACTGCTGGCACATCCGTGCAGTTAACGCAAACAGACGCAGTCACTTCCTCGGCTCAAACGCCACACAAGAGCTGGGCGGCGCACAGTGCTCGCTCACAAAAGTTACAACGAACGTGAGTGCTCGAGTCCTGCGACACCTTACAGAGATGACGCTCTCCTTTACCGCCGGCTTCCTCACTAGGGCGGCACGTTTCACTTTACTACTGGAAAACGCTGGACGTTTACTCCATGCCAGGGCTCTCATTTCTGTCGCCGGCAATCTCCGGACTGCTCTTGGAGACGCTCCCAGCAAAGAACTGAGACCAGCGAGCCTCATGCGAGTCAACTCACACTTCTTCCCTGAGGCCTTCCGGAGCAAAGAAAAGACGGGCCCCAGAAGTGTGTCTCAGGCACCTTTCTAGCCGCATCTCATCCACCCGGGGGGAAAATTACGTCTGGGCAGGGTCGCCCTGTTTCAAACGTGAGCTCAGACAGTTATCCTCAGTAGTTTCTGACTACCTCAAGGAAACAGCGGGGAAGAACAGGGCCTTTCCTCGGAGACACTTTTGGACACAGGGTCCCCTGCACTGCATCCACTGCATACGTAGTGCAGTACCTGAGGTGGGCCTCAGTGAACAAGGCTCTGTCCCATACCTCGCCGTGTTAAGTGTGAAAGATGTACCTTTCTTCAGGCTGCACTCACAGCCTAGCTCGCGCTGCTGCGACAGTGCCGTCCTGAGTGTTTCCCTAGACTGAGTCGTTAGCACGGGGTGTTTCTGAAGCACAGGTCCGTTTCAGTCAGTGAGGCCGATCGACTTGCAGGGAGGCTGCCCAGCGCTGCTCCCACGCGTCTCTGTTAGGACTGGGACACTCTACCTCGGCCCCCAGCAAGCAACACGTAGCCCTTGCTTGGAATGTGAAGAGTGGCTCCCATGGGCCTCCTTCCCCCTGAGCTTCCTCAGAAGCCACCGGCCGCTACGCCGGCACAGAGCAGTCACCATGCGAAAGTGGTGCACGGCTGCCTCTCCTATATGTCCCCGGAGGAATCGGAGAGTTCAGTTCATCCAACGAGGCGCATGGATTCATGGCACCCCTGCATCCCCAGCTCTGCTGACGTGAAACACTAGCCCTTACCTAGGAGCCTCAGGTCACATTTCATTTGACCGGAGCTGACTCTGCAGTGCAGTGGTATGAGTCCCTAGAAAGGCATTTGCCAGCACAGGATGGGCTTTGAGAGAACGCAGCCTTGCTGGCCCACAGCGACTACCCTGCAGTGGAGAGACGTCGGGCCGCTAGCGCTGCTCAGGCAGCTTGGAAGGCAGAAACAAGTCGCTCGCAAACGGGAAGAAGGCGTACTTTGCCATCAGTGTCCCACTTTCAGGCTTGATGACACAGCATGGTTATCTGAACGTTCTGTCTAGCTATCTAGTACAAGGGAATGAGGGGCCCTCTTCTGGTAAGAAAGGTTTCCAGATGGGAGTGCCGTCCGTGCAGGAGAGCGTTCCCCACGCTGTGCCAAGTTTGGTACTTGGTGACTCGGGGTGGTCCCGAAAGTCCAGCCTTGTCCCGGGGAAAGCCTCCATCCTTTTCTTTTTCAGGCTGGACGTAAACATCCAACTTCCAGGTGCCGAAGGGAGTCGTCCTTGAGGCGTCCCCTGGTTTCACTGCGGACGCACAGTGGTGTTTCTCAGAAGAGCCCAAATCGCTCCCTGGGGCACACCAGCATGGAATGTAAGGCTGCTCAGAACTGCGTTCCTGAGGCCGTTTGCAGGCTGAACAACGGGAGGTGTCGAGCGAAGAGGGCAGCACTCTGCCATTACTGCTGGCACATCCGTGCAGTTAACGCAAACAGACGCAGTCACTTCCTCGGCTCAAACGCCACACAAGA
Source organism: Mesoplodon bidens (assembly GCF_964165515.1). Lineage (NCBI taxonomy): Eukaryota > Metazoa > Chordata > Mammalia > Artiodactyla > Ziphiidae > Mesoplodon > Mesoplodon bidens. The sequence continues at coordinate 25,100 of NW_027671518.1, forward strand.
GCTGGGCGGCGCACAGTGCTCTCTCACAAAAGTTACAACGAACGTGAGTGCTCAATGAGTCCTGCGATACCTTACAGAGTTGATGGTCTCCTTTACCGCCGGCTTCCTCACTAGGGCGGCACGCTTCACTTTACTACTGGAAAACGCTGGACTTTTACTCGAGGCCAGGGCTCACCTTTCTGACGCCAGCAATCTCCGGAGTGCTCTTGGAGACGGTCCCAGCAAAGAACTGAGACCAGCGTGCCTCATGCGAGTCAACTCACACTTCTTCCCTGAGGCCTTCCGGAGCAAAGAAAAGACGGGCCCCAGGAGTGTGTCTCAGGCACGTTTGTAGCCGCATCTCATCCACACTGGGGGAAAATTTCGTCTGGGCAGGGTCGCCCTGTTTCAAACGTGAGCTCAGACAGTTATCCTCAGTAGTTTCTGACTACCTCATGGAAACAGCGGGGAAGAACAGGGCCTTTCCTCGGAGACACTTTTGGACACAGGGTCCCCTGCACTGCATCCACTGCATACGTAGTGCAGTACCTGAGGTGGGCCTCAGTGAACAAGGCTCTGTCCCATACCTCGCCGTGTTAAGTGTGAAAGATGTACCTTTCTTCAGGCTGCACTCACAGCCTAGCTCGCGCTGCTGCGACAGTGCCGTCCTGAGTGTTTCCCTGGACTGAGTCGTTAGCACGGGGTGTTTCTGAAGCACAGGTCTGTTTCAGTCAGTGAGGCCGATCGACTTGCAGGGAGGCTGCCCAGCGCTGCTCCCACGCATCTCTGTTAGGACTGGGACACTCTACCTCGGCCCCCAGCAAGCAACACGTGGCCCTTGCTAGGAATGTGAAGAGTGGCTCCCATGGGCCTCCTTCCCCCTGAGCTTCCTCAGAAGCCACCGGCCGCTCCTCCGGCACAGAGCAGTCACCGTGCGATAGTGGTGCACGGCTGCCTCCCCTATATGTCCCCGGAGGAATCGGAGAGTTCAGTTCATCCAACGAGGCGCATGGATTCATGGCACCCCTGCATCCCCAGCTCTGCTGACGTGAAACACTAGCCCTTACCTTGGGGCCTCAGGTCACCTTTCCTTTGGCCGGAGCTGACTCTAGCAGAGCAGTGGTATGAGTCCCTAGAAAGGCATTTGCCAGCACAGCATGGGCTTTGAGAGAACGCAGCCTTGCTGGCCCACAGCGACTCCCCTGCAGTGGAGAGACGTCGGGCCGCTAGCGCTGCTCAGGCAGCTTGGAAGGCAGAAACAAGTCGCTCGCAAACGGGCAGAAGGCGTACTTTGCCATCAGTGTCCCACTTTCAGGCTTGATGACACAGCATGGTTATCTGAACATTCTGTCTAGCTATCTAATACAAGGGAACGAGGGACCCTTCTGGTAAGAAAGGTTTCCAGGTGGGGAGTGCCGTCCGTGCAGGAGAGCGTTCCCCACGCTGTGCCAAGTTTGGTACTTGGTGACTCGGGGTGGTCCCGAAAGTCCAGCCTTGTCCCGGGGAAAGCCATCCATCCTTTTTTTTTTCAGGCTGGACGTAAACATCCAACTTCCAGGTGCCGAAGGGAGTCGTCCTTGAGGCGTCCCCTGGTTTCACTGCGGACGCACAGTGGTGTTTCTCAGAAGAGCCCAAATCGCTCCCTGGGGCACACCAGCATGGAATGTAAGGCTGCTCAGAACTGCGTTCCTGAGGCCGTTTGCAGGCTGAACAAACGGGAGGTGTCGAGCGAAGAGGGCAGCACTCTGCCATTACTGCTGGCACATCCGTGCAGTTAAAGCAAACAGACGCAGTCACTTCCTCGGCTCAAACGCCACACAAGAGCTGGGCGGCGCACAGTGCTCTCTCACAAAAGTTACAACGAACGTGAGTGCTCGAGTCCTGCGACACCTTACAGAGATGACGCTCTCCTTTACCGCCGGCTTCCTCACTAGGGCGGCACGTTTCACTTTACTACTGGAAAACGCTGGACTTTTACTCCATGCCAGGGCTCTCATTTCTGTCGCCGGCAATCTCCGGACTGCTCTTGGAGACGCTCCCAGCAAAGAACTGAGACCAGCGAGCCTCATGCGAGTCAACTCACACTTCTTCCATGAGGCCTTCCGGAGCAAAGAAAAGACGGGCCCCAGAAGTGTGTCTCAGGCACCTTTCTAGCCGCATCTCATCCACCCGGGGGGAAAATTACGTCTGGGCAGGGTCGCCCTGTTTCAAACGTGAGCTCAGACAGTTATCCTCAGTAGTTTCTGACTACCTCAAGGAAACAGCGGGGAAGAACAGGGCCTTTCCTCGGAGACACTTTTGGACACAGGGTCCCCTGCACTGCATCCACTGCATACGTAGTGCAGTACCTGAGGTGGGCCTCAGTGAACAAGGTTCTGTCCCATACCTCGCCGTGTTAAGTGTGAAAGATGTACCTTTCTTCAGGCTGCACTCACAGCCTAGCTCGCGCTGCTGCGACAGTGCCGTCCTGAGTGTTTCCCTAGACTGAGTCGTTAGCACGGGGTGTTTCTGAAGCACAGGTCCGTTTCAGTCAGTGAGGCCGATCGACTTGCAGGGAGGCTGCCCAGCGCTGCTCCCACGCGTCTCTGTTAGGACTGGGACACTCTACCTCGGCCCCCAGCAAGCAACACGTAGCCCTTGCTTGGAATGTGAAGAGTGGCTCCCATGGGCCTCCTTCCCCCTGAGCTTCCTCAGAAGCCACCGGCCGCTACGCCGGCACAGAGCAGTCACCATGCGAAAGTGGTGCACGGCTGCCTCTCCTATATGTCCCCGGAGGAATCGGAGAGTTCAGTTCATCCAACGAGGCGCATGGATTCATGGCACCCCTGCATCCCCAGCTCTGCTGACGTGAAACACTAGCCCTTACCTAGGAGCCTCAGGTCACATTTCATTTGACCGGAGCTGACTCTGCAGTGCAGTGGTATGAGTCCCTAGAAAGGCATTTGCCAGCACAGGATGGGCTTTGAGAGAACGCAGCCTTGCTGGCCCACAGCGACTACCCTGCAGTGGAGAGACGTCGGGCCGCTAGCGCTGCTCAGGCAGCTTGGAAGGCAGAAACAAGTCGCTCGCAAACGGGAAGAAGGCGTACTTTGCCATCAGTGTCCCACTTTCAGGCTTGATGACACAGCATGGTTATCTGAACGTTCTGTCTAGCTATCTAGTACAAGGGAAAGAGGGGCCCTCTTCGGGTAAGAAAGGTTTCCAGATGGGAGTGCCGTCCGTGCAGGAGAGCGTTCCCCACGCTGTGCAAAGTTTGGTACTTGGTGACTCGGGGTGGTCCCGAAAGTCCAGCCTTATCCCGGGGAAAGCCTCCATCCTTTTCTTTTTCAGGCTGGACGTAAACATCCAACTTCCAGGTGCCGAAGGGAGTCGTCCTTGAGGCGTCCCCTGGTTTCACTGCGGACGCACAGTGGTGTTTCTCAGAAGAGCCCAAATCGCTCCCTGGGGCACACCAGCATGGAATGTAAGGCTGCTCAGAACTGCGTTCCTGAGGCCGTTTGCAGGCTGAACAACGGGAGGTGTCGAGCGAAGAGGGCAGCACTCTGCCATTACTGCTGGCACATCCGTGCAGTTAACGCAAACAGACGCAGTCACTTCCTCGGCTCAAACGCCACACAAGAGCTGGGCGGCGCACAGTGCTCTCTCACAAAAGTTACAACGAACGTGAGTGCTCAATGAGTCCTGCGAAACCTTACAGAGTTGATGGTCTCCTTTACCGCCGGCTTCCTCACTAGGGCGGCACGCTTCACTTTACTACTGGAAAACGCTGGACTTTTACTCGAGGCCAGGGCTCACCTTTCTGACGCCAGCAATCTCCGGAGTGCTCTTGGAGACGGTCCCAGCAAAGAACTGAGACCAGCGTGCCTCATGCGAGTCAACTCACACTTCTTCCCTGAGGCCTTCCGGAGCAAAGAAAAGACGGGCCCCAGGAGTGTGTCTCAGGCACGTTTGTAGCCGCATCTCATCCACACTGGGGGAAAATTTCGTCTGGGCAGGGTCGCCCTGTTTCAAACGTGAGCTCAGACAGTTATCCTCAGTAGTTTCTGACTACCTCATGGAAACAGCGGGGAAGAACAGGGCCTTTCCTCGGAGACACTTTTGGACACAGGGTCCCCTGCACTGCATCCACTGCATACGTAGTGCAGTACCTGAGGTGGGCCTCAGTGAACAAGGCTCTGTCCCATACCTCGCCGTGTTAAGTGTGAAAGATGTACCTTTCTTCAGGCTGCACTCACAGCCTAGCTCGCGCTGCTGCGACAGTGCCGTCCTGAGTGTTTCCCTAGACTGAGTCGTTAGCACGGGGTGTTTCTGAAGCACAGGTCTGTTTCAGTCAGTGAGGCCGATCGACTTGCAGGGAGGCTGCCCAGCGCTGCTCCCACGCATCTCTGTTAGGACTGGGACACTCTACCTCGGCCCCCAGCAAGCAACACGTGGCCCTTGCTAGGAATGTGAAGAGTGGCTCCCATGGGCCTCCTTCCCCCTGAGCTTCCTCAGAAGCCACCGGCCGCTCCTCCGGCACAGAGCAGTCACCGTGCGATAGTGGTGCACGGCTGCCTCCCCTATATGTCCCCGGAGGAATCGGAGAGTTCAGTTCATCCAACGAGGCGCATGGATTCATGGCACCCCTGCATCCCCAGCTCTGCTGACGTGAAACACTAGCCCTTACCTTGGGGCCTCAGGTCACCTTTCCTTTGGCCGGAGCTGACTCTAGCAGAGCAGTGGTATGAGTCCCTAGAAAGGCATTTGCCAGCACAGCATGGGCTTTGAGAGAACGCAGCCTTGCTGGCCCACAGCGACTCCCCTGCAGTGGAGAGACGTCGGGCCGCTAGCGCTGCTCAGGCAGCTTGGAAGGCAGAAACAAGTCGCTCGCAAACGGGCAGAAGGCGTACTTTGCCATCAGTGTCCCACTTTCAGGCTTGATGACACAGCATGGTTATCTGAACATTCTGTCTAGCTATCTAATACAAGGGAACGAGGGACCCTTCTGGTAAGAAAGGTTTCCAGGTGGGGAGTGCCGTCCGTGCAGGAGAGCGTTCCCCACGCTGTGCCAAGTTTGGTACTTGGTGACTCGGGGTGGTCCCGAAAGTCCAGCCTTGTCCCGGGGAAAGCCATCCATCCTTTTTTTTTTCAGGCTGGACGTAAACATCCAACTTCCAGGTGCCGAAGGGAGTCGTCCTTGAGGCGTCCCCTGGTTTCACTGCGGACGCACAGTGGTGTTTCTCAGAAGAGCCCAAATCGCTCCCTGGGGCACACCAGCATGGAATGTAAGGCTGCTCAGAACTGCGTTCCTGAGGCCGTTTGCAGGCTGAACAAACGGGAGGTGTCGAGCGAAGAGGGCAGCACTCTGCCATTACTGCTGGCACATCCGTGCAGTTAAAGCAAACAGACGCAGTCACTTCCTCGGCTCAAACGCCACACAAGAGCTGGGCGGCGCACAGTGCTCTCTCACAAAAGTTACAACGAACGTGAGTGCTCGAGTCCTGCGACACCTTACAGAGATGACGCTCTCCTTTACCGCCGGCTTCCTCACTAGGGCGGCACGTTTCACTTTACTACTGGAAAACGCTGGACTTTTACTCCATGCCAGGGCTCTCATTTCTGTCGCCGGCAATCTCCGGACTGCTCTTGGAGACGCTCCCAGCAAAGAACTGAGACCAGCGAGCCTCATGCGAGTCAACTCACACTTCTTCCATGAGGCCTTCCGGAGCAAAGAAAAGACGGGCCCCAGAAGTGTGTCTCAGGCACCTTTCTAGCCGCATCTCATCCACCCGGGGGGAAAATTACGTCTGGGCAGGGTCGCCCTGTTTCAAACGTGAGCTCAGACAGTTATCCTCAGTAGTTTCTGACTACCTCAAGGAAACAGCGGGGAAGAACAGGGCCTTTCCTCGGAGACACTTTTGGACACAGGGTCCCCTGCACTGCATCCACTGCATACGTAGTGCAGTACCTGAGGTGGGCCTCAGTGAACAAGGTTCTGTCCCATACCTCGCCGTGTTAAGTGTGAAAGATGTACCTTTCTTCAGGCTGCACTCACAGCCTAGCTCGCGCTGCTGCGACAGTGCCGTCCTGAGTGTTTCCCTAGACTGAGTCGTTAGCACGGGGTGTTTCTGAAGCACAGGTCCGTTTCAGTCAGTGAGGCCGATCGACTTGCAGGGAGGCTGCCCAGCGCTGCTCCCACGCGTCTCTGTTAGGACTGGGACACTCTACCTCGGCCCCCAGCAAGCAACACGTAGCCCTTGCTTGGAATGTGAAGAGTGGCTCCCATGGGCCTCCTTCCCCCTGAGCTTCCTCAGAAGCCACCGGCCGCTACGCCGGCACAGAGCAGTCACCATGCGAAAGTGGTGCACGGCTGCCTCTCCTATATGTCCCCGGAGGAATCGGAGAGTTCAGTTCATCCAACGAGGCGCATGGATTCATGGCACCCCTGCATCCCCAGCTCTGCTGACGTGAAACACTAGCCCTTACCTAGGAGCCTCAGGTCACATTTCATTTGACCGGAGCTGACTCTGCAGTGCAGTGGTATGAGTCCCTAGAAAGGCATTTGCCAGCACAGGATGGGCTTTGAGAGAACGCAGCCTTGCTGGCCCACAGCGACTACCCTGCAGTGGAGAGACGTCGGGCCGCTAGCGCTGCTCAGGCAGCTTGGAAGGCAGAAACAAGTCGCTCGCAAACGGGAAGAAGGCGTACTTTGCCATCAGTGTCCCACTTTCAGGCTTGATGACACAGCATGGTTATCTGAACGTTCTGTCTAGCTATCTAGTACAAGGGAAAGAGGGGCCCTCTTCGGGTAAGAAAGGTTTCCAGATGGGAGTGCCGTCCGTGCAGGAGAGCGTTCCCCACGCTGTGCAAAGTTTGGTACTTGGTGACTCGGGGTGGTCCCGAAAGTCCAGCCTTATCCCGGGGAAAGCCTCCATCCTTTTCTTTTTCAGGCTGGACGTAAACATCCAACTTCCAGGTGCCGAAGGGAGTCGTCCTTGAGGCGTCCCCTGGTTTCACTGCGGACGCACAGTGGTGTTTCTCAGAAGAGCCCAAATCGCTCCCTGGGGCACACCAGCATGGAATGTAAGGCTGCTCAGAACTGCGTTCCTGAGGCCGTTTGCAGGCTGAACAACGGGAGGTGTCGAGCGAAGAGGGCAGCACTCTGCCATTACTGCTGGCACATCCGTGCAGTTAACGCAAACAGACGCAGTCACTTCCTCGGCTCAAACGCCACACAAGAGCTGGGCGGCGCACAGTGCTCTCTCACAAAAGTTACAACGAACGTGAGTGCTCAATGAGTCCTGCGAAACCTTACAGAGTTGATGGTCTCCTTTACCGCCGGCTTCCTCACTAGGGCGGCACGCTTCACTTTACTACTGGAAAACGCTGGACTTTTACTCGAGGCCAGGGCTCACCTTTCTGACGCCAGCAATCTCCGGAGTGCTCTTGGAGACGGTCCCAGCAAAGAACTGAGACCAGCGTGCCTCATGCGAGTCAACTCACACTTCTTCCCTGAGGCCTTCCGGAGCAAAGAAAAGACGGGCCCCAGGAGTGTGTCTCAGGCACGTTTGTAGCCGCATCTCATCCACACTGGGGGAAAATTTCGTCTGGGCAGGGTCGCCCTGTTTCAAACGTGAGCTCAGACAGTTATCCTCAGTAGTTTCTGACTACCTCATGGAAACAGCGGGGAAGAACAGGGCCTTTCCTCGGAGACACTTTTGGACACAGGGTCCCCTGCACTGCATCCACTGCATACGTAGTGCAGTACCTGAGGTGGGCCTCAGTGAACAAGGCTCTGTCCCATACCTCGCCGTGTTAAGTGTGAAAGATGTACCTTTCTTCAGGCTGCACTCACAGCCTAGCTCGCGCTGCTGCGACAGTGCCGTCCTGAGTGTTTCCCTAGACTGAGTCGTTAGCACGGGGTGTTTCTGAAGCACAGGTCTGTTTCAGTCAGTGAGGCCGATCGACTTGCAGGGAGGCTGCCCAGCGCTGCTCCCACGCATCTCTGTTAGGACTGGGACACTCTACCTCGGCCCCCAGCAAGCAACACGTGGCCCTTGCTAGGAATGTGAAGAGTGGCTCCCATGGGCCTCCTTCCCCCTGAGCTTCCTCAGAAGCCACCGGCCGCTCCTCCGGCACAGAGCAGTCACCGTGCGATAGTGGTGCACGGCTGCCTCCCCTATATGTCCCCGGAGGAATCGGAGAGTTCAGTTCATCCAACGAGGCGCATGGATTCATGGCACCCCTGCATCCCCAGCTCTGCTGACGTGAAACACTAGCCCTTACCTTGGGGCCTCAGGTCACCTTTCCTTTGGCCGGAGCTGACTCTAGCAGAGCAGTGGTATGAGTCCCTAGAAAGGCATTTGCCAGCACAGCATGGGCTTTGAGAGAACGCAGCCTTGCTGGCCCACAGCGACTCCCCTGCAGTGGAGAGACGTCGGGCCGCTAGCGCTGCTCAGGCAGCTTGGAAGGCAGAAACAAGTCGCTCGCAAACGGGCAGAAGGCGTACTTTGCCATCAGTGTCCCACTTTCAGGCTTGATGACACAGCATGGTTATCTGAACATTCTGTCTAGCTATCTAATACAAGGGAACGAGGGACCCTTCTGGTAAGAAAGGTTTCCAGGTGGGGAGTGCCGTCCGTGCAGGAGAGCGTTCCCCACGCTGTGCCAAGTTTGGTACTTGGTGACTCGGGGTGGTCCCGAAAGTCCAGCCTTGTCCCGGGGAAAGCCATCCATCCTTTTTTTTTTCAGGCTGGACGTAAACATCCAACTTCCAGGTGCCGAAGGGAGTCGTCCTTGAGGCGTCCCCTGGTTTCACTGCGGACGCACAGTGGTGTTTCTCAGAAGAGCCCAAATCGCTCCCTGGGGCACACCAGCATGGAATGTAAGGCTGCTCAGAACTGCGTTCCTGAGGCCGTTTGCAGGCTGAACAAACGGGAGGTGTCGAGCGAAGAGGGCAGCACTCTGCCATTACTGCTGGCACATCCGTGCAGTTAAAGCAAACAGACGCAGTCACTTCCTCGGCTCAAACGCCACACAAGAGCTGGGCGGCGCACAGTGCTCTCTCACAAAAGTTACAACGAACGTGAGTGCTCGAGTCCTGCGACACCTTACAGAGATGACGCTCTCCTTTACCGCCGGCTTCCTCACTAGGGCGGCACGTTTCACTTTACTACTGGAAAACGCTGGACGTTTACTCCATGCCAGGGCTCTCATTTCTGTCGCCGGCAATCTCCGGACTGCTCTTGGAGACGCTCCCAGCAAAGAACTGAGACCAGCGAGCCTCATGCGAGTCAACTCACACTTCTTCCATGAGGCCTTCCGGAGCAAAGAAAAGACGGGCCCCAGAAGTGTGTCTCAGGCACCTTTCTAGCCGCATCTCATCCACCCGGGGGGAAAATTACGTCTGGGCAGGGTCGCCCTGTTTCAAACGTGAGCTCAGACAGTTATCCTCAGTAGTTTCTGACTACCTCAAGGAAACAGCGGGGAAGAACAGGGCCTTTCCTCGGAGACACTTTTGGACACAGGGTCCCCTGCACTGCATCCACTGCATACGTAGTGCAGTACCTGAGGTGGGCCTCAGTGAACAAGGTTCTGTCCCATACCTCGCCGTGTTAAGTGTGAAAGATGTACCTTTCTTCAGGCTGCACTCACAGCCTAGCTCGCGCTGCTGCGACAGTGCCGTCCTGAGTGTTTCCCTAGACTGAGTCGTTAGCACGGGGTGTTTCTGAAGCACAGGTCCGTTTCAGTCAGTGAGGCCGATCGACTTGCAGGGAGGCTGCCCAGCGCTGCTCCCACGCGTCTCTGTTAGGACTGGGACACTCTACCTCGGCCCCCAGCAAGCAACACGTAGCCCTTGCTTGGAATGTGAAGAGTGGCTCCCATGGGCCTCCTTCCCCCTGAGCTTCCTCAGAAGCCACCGGCCGCTACGCCGGCACAGAGCAGTCACCATGCGAAAGTGGTGCACGGCTGCCTCTCCTATATGTCCCCGGAGGAATCGGAGAGTTCAGTTCATCCAACGAGGCGCATGGATTCATGGCACCCCTGCATCCCCAGCTCTGCTGACGTGAAACACTAGCCCTTACCTAGGAGCCTCAGGTCACATTTCATTTGACCGGAGCTGACTCTGCAGTGCAGTGGTATGAGTCCCTAGAAAGGCATTTGCCAGCACAGGATGGGCTTTGAGAGAACGCAGCCTTGCTGGCCCACAGCGACTACCCTGCAGTGGAGAGACGTCGGGCCGCTAGCGCTGCTCAGGCAGCTTGGAAGGCAGAAACAAGTCGCTCGCAAACGGGAAGAAGGCGTACTTTGCCATCAGTGTCCCACTTTCAGGCTTGATGACACAGCATGGTTATCTGAACGTTCTGTCTAGCTATCTAGTACAAGGGAAAGAGGGGCCCTCTTCGGGTAAGAAAGGTTTCCAGATGGGAGTGCCGTCCGTGCAGGAGAGCGTTCCCCACGCTGTGCAAAGTTTGGTACTTGGTGACTCGGGGTGGTCCCGAAAGTCCAGCCTTATCCCGGGGAAAGCCTCCATCCTTTTCTTTTTCAGGCTGGACGTAAACATCCAACTTCCAGGTGCCGAAGGGAGTCGTCCTTGAGGCGTCCCCTGGTTTCACTGCGGACGCACAGTGGTGTTTCTCAGAAGAGCCCAAATCGCTCCCTGGGGCACACCAGCATGGAATGTAAGGCTGCTCAGAACTGCGTTCCTGAGGCCGTTTGCAGGCTGAACAACGGGAGGTGTCGAGCGAAGAGGGCAGCACTCTGCCATTACTGCTGGCACATCCGTGCAGTTAACGCAAACAGACGCAGTCACTTCCTCGGCTCAAACGCCACACAAGAGCTGGGCGGCGCACAGTGCTCTCTCACAAAAGTTACAACGAACGTGAGTGCTCAATGAGTCCTGCGAAACCTTACAGAGTTGATGGTCTCCTTTACCGCCGGCTTCCTCACTAGGGCGGCACGCTTCACTTTACTACTGGAAAACGCTGGACTTTTACTCGAGGCCAGGGCTCACCTTTCTGACGCCAGCAATCTCCGGAGTGCTCTTGGAGACGGTCCCAGCAAAGAACTGAGACCAGCGTGCCTCATGCGAGTCAACTCACACTTCTTCCCTGAGGCCTTCCGGAGCAAAGAAAAGACGGGCCCCAGGAGTGTGTCTCAGGCACGTTTGTAGCCGCATCTCATCCACACTGGGGGAAAATTTCGTCTGGGCAGGGTCGCCCTGTTTCAAACGTGAGCTCAGACAGTTATCCTCAGTAGTTTCTGACTACCTCATGGAAACAGCGGGGAAGAACAGGGCCTTTCCTCGGAGACACTTTTGGACACAGGGTCCCCTGCACTGCATCCACTGCATACGTAGTGCAGTACCTGAGGTGGGCCTCAGTGAACAAGGCTCTGTCCCATACCTCGCCGTGTTAAGTGTGAAAGATGTACCTTTCTTCAGGCTGCACTCACAGCCTAGCTCGCGCTGCTGCGACAGTGCCGTCCTGAGTGTTTCCCTGGACTGAGTCGTTAGCACGGGGTGTTTCTGAAGCACAGGTCTGTTTCAGTCAGTGAGGCCGATCGACTTGCAGGGAGGCTGCCCAGCGCTGCTCCCACGCATCTCTGTTAGGACTGGGACACTCTACCTCGGCCCCCAGCAAGCAACACGTGGCCCTTGCTAGGAATGTGAAGAGTGGCTCCCATGGGCCTCCTTCCCCCTGAGCTTCCTCAGAAGCCACCGGCCGCTCCTCCGGCACAGAGCAGTCACCGTGCGATAGTGGTGCACGGCTGCCTCCCCTATATGTCCCCGGAGGAATCGGAGAGTTCAGTTCATCCAACGAGGCGCATGGATTCATGGCACCCCTGCATCCCCAGCTCTGCTGACGTGAAACACTAGCCCTTACCTTGGGGCCTCAGGTCACCTTTCCTTTGGCCGGAGCTGACTCTAGCAGAGCAGTGGTATGAGTCCCTAGAAAGGCATTTGCCAGCACAGCATGGGCTTTGAGAGAACGCAGCCTTGCTGGCCCACAGCGACTCCCCTGCAGTGGAGAGACGTCGGGCCGCTAGCGCTGCTCAGGCAGCTTGGAAGGCAGAAACAAGTCGCTCGCAAACGGGCAGAAGGCGTACTTTGCCATCAGTGTCCCACTTTCAGGCTTGATGACACAGCATGGTTATCTGAACATTCTGTCTAGCTATCTAATACAAGGGAACGAGGGACCCTTCTGGTAAGAAAGGTTTCCAGGTGGGGAGTGCCGTCCGTGCAGGAGAGCGTTCCCCACGCTGTGCCAAGTTTGGTACTTGGTGACTCGGGGTGGTCCCGAAAGTCCAGCCTTGTCCCGGGGAAAGCCATCCATCCTTTTCTTTTTCAGGCTGGACGTAAACATCCAACTTCCAGGTGCCGAAGGGAGTCGTCCTTGAGGCGTCCCCTGGTTTCACTGGGGACGCACAGTGGTGTTTCTCAGAAGAGCCCAAATCGCTCCCTGGGGCACACCAGCATGGAATGTAAGGCTGCTCAGAACTGCGTTCCTGAGGCCGTTTGCAGGCTGAACAAACGGGAGGTGTCGAGCGAAGAGGGCAGCACTCTGCCATTACTGCTGGCACATCCGTGCAGTTAAAGCAAACAGACGCAGTCACTTCCTCGGCTCAAACGCCACACAAGAGCTGGGCGGCGCACAGTGCTCGCTCACAAAAGTTACAACGAACGTGAGTGCTCGAGTCCTGCGACACCTTACAGAGATGACGCTCTCCTTTACCGCCGGCTTCCTCACTAGGGCGGCACGTTTCACTTTACTACTGGAAAACGCTGGACGTTTACTCCATGCCAGGGCTCTCATTTCTGTCGCCGGCAATCTCCGGACTGCTCTTGGAGACGCTCCCAGCAAAGAACTGAGACCAGCGAGCCTCATGCGAGTCAACTCACACTTCTTCCCTGAGGCCTTCCGGAGCAAAGAAAAGACGGGCCCCAGAAGTGTGTCTCAGGCACCTTTCTAGCCGCATCTCATCCACCCGGGGGGAAAATTACGTCTGGGCAGGGTCGCCCTGTTTCAAACGTGAGCTCAGACAGTTATCCTCAGTAGTTTCTGACTACCTCAAGGAAACAGCGGGGAAGAACAGGGCCTTTCCTCGGAGACACTTTTGGACACAGGGTCCCCTGCACTGCATCCACTGCATACGTAGTGCAGTACCTGAGGTGGGCCTCAGTGAACAAGGCTCTGTCCCATACCTCGCCGTGTTAAGTGTGAAAGATGTACCTTTCTTCAGGCTGCACTCACAGCCTAGCTCGCGCTGCTGCGACAGTGCCGTCCTGAGTGTTTCCCTAGACTGAGTCGTTAGCACGGGGTGTTTCTGAAGCACAGGTCCGTTTCAGTCAGTGAGGCCGATCGACTTGCAGGGAGGCTGCCCAGCGCTGCTCCCACGCGTCTCTGTTAGGACTGGGACACTCTACCTCGGCCCCCAGCAAGCAACACGTAGCCCTTGCTTGGAATGTGAAGAGTGGCTCCCATGGGCCTCCTTCCCCCTGAGCTTCCTCAGAAGCCACCGGCCGCTACGCCGGCACAGAGCAGTCACCATGCGAAAGTGGTGCACGGCTGCCTCTCCTATATGTCCCCGGAGGAATCGGAGAGTTCAGTTCATCCAACGAGGCGCATGGATTCATGGCACCCCTGCATCCCCAGCTCTGCTGACGTGAAACACTAGCCCTTACCTAGGAGCCTCAGGTCACATTTCATTTGACCGGAGCTGACTCTGCAGTGCAGTGGTATGAGTCCCTAGAAAGGCATTTGCCAGCACAGGATGGGCTTTGAGAGAACGCAGCCTTGCTGGCCCACAGCGACTACCCTGCAGTGGAGAGACGTCGGGCCGCTAGCGCTGCTCAGGCAGCTTGGAAGGCAGAAACAAGTCGCTCGCAAACGGGCAGAAGGCGTACTTTGCCATCAGTGTCCCACTTTCAGGCTTGATGACACAGCATGGTTATCTGAACGTTCTGTCTAGCTATCTAGTACAAGGGAATGAGGGGCCCTCTTCTGGTAAGAAAGGTTTCCAGATGGGAGTGCCGTCCGTGCAGGAGAGCGTTCCCCACGCTGTGCCAAGTTTGGTACTTGGTGACTCGGGGTGGTCCCGAAAGTCCAGCCTTGTCCCGGGGAAAGCCTCCATCCTTTTCTTTTTCAGGCTGGACGTAAACATCCAACTTCCAGGTGCCGAAGGGAGTCGTCCTTGAGGCGTCCCCTGGTTTCACTGGGGACGCACAGTGGTGTTTCTCAGAAGAGCCCAAATCGCTCCCTGGGGCACACCAGCATGGAATGTAAGGCTGCTCAGAACTGCGTTCCTGAGGCCGTTTGCAGGCTGAACAACGGGAGGTGTCGAGCGAAGAGGGCAGCACTCTGCCATTACTGCTGGCACATCCGTGCAGTTAACGCAAACAGACGCAGTCACTTCCTCGGCTCAAACGCCACACAAGAGCTGGGCGGCGCACAGTGCTCTCTCACAAAAGTTACAACGAACGTGAGTGCTCAATGAGTCCTGCGAAACCTTACAGAGTTGATGGTCTCCTTTACCGCCGGCTTCCTCACTAGGGCGGCACGCTTCACTTTACTACTGGAAAACGCTGGACTTTTACTCGAGGCCAGGGCTCACCTTTCTGACGCCAGCAATCTCCGGAGTGCTCTTGGAGACGGTCCCAGCAAAGAACTGAGACCAGCGTGCCTCATGCGAGTCAACTCACACTTCTTCCCTGAGGCCTTCCGGAGCAAAGAAAAGACGGGCCCCAGGAGTGTGTCTCAGGCACGTTTGTAGCCGCATCTCATCCACACTGGGGGAAAATTTCGTCTGGGCAGGGTCGCCCTGTTTCAAACGTGAGCTCAGACAGTTATCCTCAGTAGTTTCTGACTACCTCATGGAAACAGCGGGGAAGAACAGGGCCTTTCCTCGGAGACACTTTTGGACACAGGGTCCCCTGCACTGCATCCACTGCATACGTAGTGCAGTACCTGAGGTGGGCCTCAGTGAACAAGGCTCTGTCCCATACCTCGCCGTGTTAAGTGTGAAAGATGTACCTTTCTTCAGGCTGCACTCACAGCCTAGCTCGCGCTGCTGCGACAGTGCCGTCCTGAGTGTTTCCCTGGACTGAGTCGTTAGCACGGGGTGTTTCTGAAGCACAGGTCTGTTTCAGTCAGTGAGGCCGATCGACTTGCAGGGAGGCTGCCCAGCGCTGCTCCCACGCATCTCTGTTAGGACTGGGACACTCTACCTCGGCCCCCAGCAAGCAACACGTGGCCCTTGCTAGGAATGTGAAGAGTGGCTCCCATGGGCCTCCTTCCCCCTGAGCTTCCTCAGAAGCCACCGGCCGCTCCTCCGGCACAGAGCAGTCACCGTGCGATAGTGGTGCACGGCTGCCTCCCCTATATGTCCCCGGAGGAATCGGAGAGTTCAGTTCATCCAACGAGGCGCATGGATTCATGGCACCCCTGCATCCCCAGCTCTGCTGACGTGAAACACTAGCCCTTACCTTGGGGCCTCAGGTCACCTTTCCTTTGGCCGGAGCTGACTCTAGCAGAGCAGTGGTATGAGTCCCTAGAAAGGCATTTGCCAGCACAGCATGGGCTTTGAGAGAACGCAGCCTTGCTGGCCCACAGCGACTCCCCTGCAGTGGAGAGACGTCGGGCCGCTAGCGCTGCTCAGGCAGCTTGGAAGGCAGAAACAAGTCGCTCGCAAACGGGCAGAAGGCGTACTTTGCCATCAGTGTCCCACTTTCAGGCTTGATGACACAGCATGGTTATCTGAACATTCTGTCTAGCTATCTAATACAAGGGAACGAGGGACCCTTCTGGTAAGAAAGGTTTCCAGGTGGGGAGTGCCGTCCGTGCAGGAGAGCGTTCCCCACGCTGTGCCAAGTTTGGTACTTGGTGACTCGGGGTGGTCCCGAAAGTCCAGCCTTGTCCCGGGGAAAGCCATCCATCCTTTTCTTTTTCAGGCTGGACGTAAACATCCAACTTCCAGGTGCCGAAGGGAGTCGTCCTTGAGGCGTCCCCTGGTTTCACTGGGGACGCACAGTGGTGTTTCTCAGAAGAGCCCAAATCGCTCCCTGGGGCACACCAGCATGGAATGTAAGGCTGCTCAGAACTGCGTTCCTGAGGCCATTTGCAGGCTGAACAAACGGGAGGTGTCGAGCGAAGAGGGCAGCACTCTGCCATTACTGCTGGCACATCCGTGCAGTTAAAGCAAACAGACGCAGTCACTTCCTCGGCTCAAACGCCACACAAGAGCTGGGCGGCGCACAGTGCTCTCTCACAAAAGTTACAACGAACGTGAGTGCTCGAGTCCTGCGACACCTTACAGAGATGACGCTCTCCTTTACCGCCGGCTTCCTCACTAGGGCGGCACGTTTCACTTTACTACTGGAAAATGCTGGACGTTTACTCCATGCCAGGGCTCTCATTTCTGTCGCCGGCAATCTCCGGACTGCTCTTGGAGACGCTCCCAGCAAAGAACTGAGACCAGCGAGCCTCATGCGAGTCAACTCACACTTCTTCCCTGAGGCCTTCCGGAGCAAAGAAAAGACGGGCCCCAGAAGTGTGTCTCAGGCACCTTTCTAGCCGCATCTCATCCACCCGGGGGGAAAATTACGTCTGGGCAGGGTCGCCCTGTTTCAAACGTGAGCTCAGACAGTTATCCTCAGTAGTTTCTGACTACCTCAAGGAAACAGCGGGGAAGAACAGGGCCTTTCCTCGGAGACACTTTTGGACACAGGGTCCCCTGCACTGCATCCACTGCATACGTAGTGCAGTACCTGAGGTGGGCCTCAGTGAACAAGGCTCTGTCCCATACCTCGCCGTGTTAAGTGTGAAAGATGTACCTTTCTTCAGGCTGCACTCACAGCCTAGCTCGCGCTGCTGCGACAGTGCCGTCCTGAGTGTTTCCCTAGACTGAGTCGTTAGCACGGGGTGTTTCTGAAGCACAGGTCCGTTTCAGTCAGTGAGGCCGATCGACTTGCAGGGAGGCTGCCCAGCGCTGCTCCCACGCGTCTCTGTTAGGACTGGGACACTCTACCTCGGCCCCCAGCAAGCAACACGTAGCCCTTGCTTGGAATGTGAAGAGTGGCTCCCATGGGCCTCCTTCCCCCTGAGCTTCCTCAGAAGCCACCGGCCGCTACGCCGGCACAGAGCAGTCACCATGCGAAAGTGGTGCACGGCTGCCTCTCCTATATGTCCCCGGAGGAATCGGAGAGTTCAGTTCATCCAACGAGGCGCATGGATTCATGGCACCCCTGCATCCCCAGCTCTGCTGACGTGAAACACTAGCCCTTACCTAGGAGCCTCAGGTCACATTTCATTTGACCGGAGCTGACTCTGCAGTGCAGTGGTATGAGTCCCTAGAAAGGCATTTGCCAGCACAGGATGGGCTTTGAGAGAACGCAGCCTTGCTGGCCCACAGCGACTACCCTGCAGTGGAGAGACGTCGGGCCGCTAGCGCTGCTCAGGCAGCTTGGAAGGCAGAAACAAGTCGCTCGCAAACGGGAAGAAGGCGTACTTTGCCATCAGTGTCCCACTTTCAGGCTTGATGACACAGCATGGTTATCTGAACGTTCTGTCTAGCTATCTAGTACAAGGGAATGAGGGGCCCTCTTCTGGTAAGAAAGGTTTCCAGATGGGAGTGCCGTCCGTGCAGGAGAGCGTTCCCCACGCTGTGCCAAGTTTGGTACTTGGTGACTCGGGGTGGTCCCGAAAGTCCAGCCTTGTCCCGGGGAAAGCCTCCATCCTTTTCTTTTTCAGGCTGGACGTAAACATCCAACTTCCAGGTGCCGAAGGGAGTCGTCCTTGAGGCGTCCCCTGGTTTCACTGCGGACGCACAGTGGTGTTTCTCAGAAGAGCCCAAATCGCTCCCTGGGGCACACCAGCATGGAATGTAAGGCTGCTCAGAACTGCGTTCCTGAGGCCGTTTGCAGGCTGAACAACGGGAGGTGTCGAGCGAAGAGGGCAGCACTCTGCCATTACTGCTGGCACATCCGTGCAGTTAACGCAAACAGACGCAGTCACTTCCTCGGCTCAAACGCCACACAAGAGCTGGGCGGCGCACAGTGCTCTCTCACAAAAGTTACAACGAACGTGAGTGCTCAATGAGTCCTGCGATACCTTACAGAGTTGATGGTCTCCTTTACCGCCGGCTTCCTCACTAGGGCGGCACGCTTCACTTTACTACTGGAAAACGCTGGACTTTTACTCGAGGCCAGGGCTCACCTTTCTGACGCCAGCAATCTCCGGAGTGCTCTTGGAGACGGTCCCAGCAAAGAACTGAGACCAGCGTGCCTCATGCGAGTCAACTCACACTTCTTCCCTGAGGCCTTCCGGAGCAAAGAAAAGACGGGCCCCAGGAGTGTGTCTCAGGCACGTTTGTAGCCGCATCTCATCCACACTGGGGGAAAATTTCGTCTGGGCAGGGTCGTCCTGTTTCAAACGTGAGCTCAGACAGTTATCCTCAGTAGTTTCTGACTACCTCATGGAAACAGCGGGGAAGAACAGGGCCTTTCCTCGGAGACACTTTTGGACACAGGGTCCCCTGCACTGCATCCACTGCATACGTAGTGCAGTACCTGAGGTGGGCCTCAGTGAACAAGGCTCTGTCCCATACCTCGCCGTGTTAAGTGTGAAAGATGTACCTTTCTTCAGGCTGCACTCACAGCCTAGCTCGCGCTGCTGCGACAGTGCCGTCCTGAGTGTTTCCCTGGACTGAGTCGTTAGCACGGGGTGTTTCTGAAGCACAGGTCTGTTTCAGTCAGTGAGGCCGATCGACTTGCAGGGAGGCTGCCCAGCGCTGCTCCCACGCATCTCTGTTAGGACTGGGACACTCTACCTCGGCCCCCAGCAAGCAACACGTGGCCCTTGCTAGGAATGTGAAGAGTGGCTCCCATGGGCCTCCTTCCCCCTGAGCTTCCTCAGAAGCCACCGGCCGCTCCTCCGGCACAGAGCAGTCACCGTGCGATAGTGGTGCACGGCTGCCTCCCCTATATGTCCCCGGAGGAATCGGAGAGTTCAGTTCATCCAACGAGGCGCATGGATTCATGGCACCCCTGCATCCCCAGCTCTGCTGACGTGAAACACTAGCCCTTACCTTGGGGCCTCAGGTCACCTTTCCTTTGGCCGGAGCTGACTCTAGCAGAGCAGTGGTATGAGTCCCTAGAAAGGCATTTGCCAGCACAGCATGGGCTTTGAGAGAACGCAGCCTTGCTGGCCCACAGCGACTCCCCTGCAGTGGAGAGACGTCGGGCCGCTAGCGCTGCTCAGGCAGCTTGGAAGGCAGAAACAAGTCGCTCGCAAACGGGCAGAAGGCGTACTTTGCCATCAGTGTCCCACTTTCAGGCTTGATGACACAGCATGGTTATCTGAACATTCTGTCTAGCTATCTAATACAAGGGAACGAGGGACCCTTCTGGTAAGAAAGGTTTCCAGGTGGGGAGTGCCGTCCGTGCAGGAGAGCGTTCCCCACGCTGTGCCAAGTTTGGTACTTGGTGACTCGGGGTGGTCCCGAAAGTCCAGCCTTGTCCCGGGGAAAGCCATCCATCCTTTTTTTTTTCAGGCTGGACGTAAACATCCAACTTCCAGGTGCCGAAGGGAGTCGTCCTTGAGGCGTCCCCTGGTTTCACTGCGGACGCACAGTGGTGTTTCTCAGAAGAGCCCAAATCGCTCCCTGGGGCACACCAGCATGGAATGTAAGGCTGCTCAGAACTGCGTTCCTGAGGCCGTTTGCAGGCTGAACAAACGGGAGGTGTCGAGCGAAGAGGGCAGCACTCTGCCATTACTGCTGGCACATCCGTGCAGTTAAAGCAAACAGACGCAGTCACTTCCTCGGCTCAAACGCCACACAAGAGCTGGGCGGCGCACAGTGCTCTCTCACAAAAGTTACAACGAACGTGAGTGCTCGAGTCCTGCGACACCTTACAGAGATGACGCTCTCCTTTACCGCCGGCTTCCTCACTAGGGCGGCACGTTTCACTTTACTACTGGAAAACGCTGGACGTTTACTCCATGCCAGGGCTCTCATTTCTGTCGCCGGCAATCTCCGGACTGCTCTTGGAGACGCTCCCAGCAAAGAACTGAGACCAGCGAGCCTCATGCGAGTCAACTCACACTTCTTCCATGAGGCCTTCCGGAGCAAAGAAAAGACGGGCCCCAGAAGTGTGTCTCAGGCACCTTTCTAGCCGCATCTCATCCACCCGGGGGGAAAATTACGTCTGGGCAGGGTCGCCCTGTTTCAAACGTGAGCTCAGACAGTTATCCTCAGTAGTTTCTGACTACCTCAAGGAAACAGCGGGGAAGAACAGGGCCTTTCCTCGGAGACACTTTTGGACACAGGGTCCCCTGCACTGCATCCACTGCATACGTAGTGCAGTACCTGAGGTGGGCCTCAGTGAACAAGGTTCTGTCCCATACCTCGCCGTGTTAAGTGTGAAAGATGTACCTTTCTTCAGGCTGCACTCACAGCCTAGCTCGCGCTGCTGCGACAGTGCCGTCCTGAGTGTTTCCCTAGACTGAGTCGTTAGCACGGGGTGTTTCTGAAGCACAGGTCCGTTTCAGTCAGTGAGGCCGATCGACTTGCAGGGAGGCTGCCCAGCGCTGCTCCCACGCGTCTCTGTTAGGACTGGGACACTCTACCTCGGCCCCCAGCAAGCAACACGTAGCCCTTGCTTGGAATGTGAAGAGTGGCTCCCATGGGCCTCCTTCCCCCTGAGCTTCCTCAGAAGCCACCGGCCGCTACGCCGGCACAGAGCAGTCACCATGCGAAAGTGGTGCACGGCTGCCTCTCCTATATGTCCCCGGAGGAATCGGAGAGTTCAGTTCATCCAACGAGGCGCATGGATTCATGGCACCCCTGCATCCCCAGCTCTGCTGACGTGAAACACTAGCCCTTACCTAGGAGCCTCAGGTCACATTTCATTTGACCGGAGCTGACTCTGCAGTGCAGTGGTATGAGTCCCTAGAAAGGCATTTGCCAGCACAGGATGGGCTTTGAGAGAACGCAGCCTTGCTGGCCCACAGCGACTACCCTGCAGTGGAGAGACGTCGGGCCGCTAGCGCTGCTCAGGCAGCTTGGAAGGCAGAAACAAGTCGCTCGCAAACGGGAAGAAGGCGTACTTTGCCATCAGTGTCCCACTTTCAGGCTTGATGACACAGCATGGTTATCTGAACGTTCTGTCTAGCTATCTAGTACAAGGGAAAGAGGGGCCCTCTTCGGGTAAGAAAGGTTTCCAGATGGGAGTGCCGTCCGTGCAGGAGAGCGTTCCCCACGCTGTGCAAAGTTTGGTACTTGGTGACTCGGGGTGGTCCCGAAAGTCCAGCCTTATCCCGGGGAAAGCCTCCATCCTTTTCTTTTTCAGGCTGGACGTAAACATCCAACTTCCAGGTGCCGAAGGGAGTCGTCCTTGAGGCGTCCCCTGGTTTCACTGCGGACGCACAGTGGTGTTTCTCAGAAGAGCCCAAATCGCTCCCTGGGGCACACCAGCATGGAATGTAAGGCTGCTCAGAACTGCGTTCCTGAGGCCGTTTGCAGGCTGAACAACGGGAGGTGTCGAGCGAAGAGGGCAGCACTCTGCCATTACTGCTGGCACATCCGTGCAGTTAACGCAAACAGACGCAGTCACTTCCTCGGCTCAAACGCCACACAAGAGCTGGGCGGCGCACAGTGCTCTCTCACAAAAGTTACAACGAACGTGAGTGCTCAATGAGTCCTGCGATACCTTACAGAGTTGATGGTCTCCTTTACCGCCGGCTTCCTCACTAGGGCGGCACGCTTCACTTTACTACTGGAAAACGCTGGACTTTTACTCGAGGCCAGGGCTCACCTTTCTGACGCCAGCAATCTCCGGAGTGCTCTTGGAGACGGTCCCAGCAAAGAACTGAGACCAGCGTGCCTCATGCGAGTCAACTCACACTTCTTCCCTGAGGCCTTCCGGAGCAAAGAAAAGACGGGCCCCAGGAGTGTGTCTCAGGCACGTTTGTAGCCGCATCTCATCCACACTGGGGGAAAATTTCGTCTGGGCAGGGTCGCCCTGTTTCAAACGTGAGCTCAGACAGTTATCCTCAGTAGTTTCTGACTACCTCATGGAAACAGCGGGGAAGAACAGGGCCTTTCCTCGGAGACACTTTTGGACACAGGGTCCCCTGCACTGCATCCACTGCATACGTAGTGCAGTACCTGAGGTGGGCCTCAGTGAACAAGGCTCTGTCCCATACCTCGCCGTGTTAAGTGTGAAAGATGTACCTTTCTTCAGGCTGCACTCACAGCCTAGCTCGCGCTGCTGCGACAGTGCCGTCCTGAGTGTTTCCCTGGACTGAGTCGTTAGCACGGGGTGTTTCTGAAGCACAGGTCTGTTTCAGTCAGTGAGGCCGATCGACTTGCAGGGAGGCTGCCCAGCGCTGCTCCCACGCATCTCTGTTAGGACTGGGACACTCTACCTCGGCCCCCAGCAAGCAACACGTGGCCCTTGCTAGGAATGTGAAGAGTGGCTCCCATGGGCCTCCTTCCCCCTGAGCTTCCTCAGAAGCCACCGGCCGCTCCTCCGGCACAGAGCAGTCACCGTGCGATAGTGGTGCACGGCTGCCTCCCCTATATGTCCCCGGAGGAATCGGAGAGTTCAGTTCATCCAACGAGGCGCATGGATTCATGGCACCCCTGCATCCCCAGCTCTGCTGACGTGAAACACTAGCCCTTACCTTGGGGCCTCAGGTCACCTTTCCTTTGGCCGGAGCTGACTCTAGCAGAGCAGTGGTATGAGTCCCTAGAAAGGCATTTGCCAGCACAGCATGGGCTTTGAGAGAACGCAGCCTTGCTGGCCCACAGCGACTCCCCTGCAGTGGAGAGACGTCGGGCCGCTAGCGCTGCTCAGGCAGCTTGGAAGGCAGAAACAAGTCGCTCGCAAACGGGCAGAAGGCGTACTTTGCCATCAGTGTCCCACTTTCAGGCTTGATGACACAGCATGGTTATCTGAACATTCTGTCTAGCTATCTAATACAAGGGAACGAGGGACCCTTCTGGTAAGAAAGGTTTCCAGGTGGGGAGTGCCGTCCGTGCAGGAGAGCGTTCCCCACGCTGTGCCAAGTTTGGTACTTGGTGACTCGGGGTGGTCCCGAAAGTCCAGCCTTGTCCCGGGGAAAGCCATCCATCCTTTTCTTTTTCAGGCTGGACGTAAACATCCAACTTCCAGGTGCCGAAGGGAGTCGTCCTTGAGGCGTCCCCTGGTTTCACTGGGGACGCACAGTGGTGTTTCTCAGAAGAGCCCAAATCGCTCCCTGGGGCACACCAGCATGGAATGTAAGGCTGCTCAGAACTGCGTTCCTGAGGCCGTTTGCAGGCTGAACAAACGGGAGGTGTCGAGCGAAGAGGGCAGCACTCTGCCATTACTGCTGGCACATCCGTGCAGTTAACGCAAACAGACGCAGTCACTTCCTCGGCTCAAACGCCACACAAGAGCTGGGCGGCGCACAGTGCTCGCTCACAAAAGTTACAACGAACGTGAGTGCTCGAGTCCTGCGACACCTTACAGAGATGACGCTCTCCTTTACCGCCGGCTTCCTCACTAGGGCGGCACGTTTCACTTTACTACTGGAAAACGCTGGACGTTTACTCCATGCCAGGGCTCTCATTTCTGTCGCCGGCAATCTCCGGACTGCTCTTGGAGACGCTCCCAGCAAAGAACTGAGACCAGCGAGCCTCATGCGAGTCAACTCACACTTCTTCCCTGAGGCCTTCCGGAGCAAAGAAAAGACGGGCCCCAGAAGTGTGTCTCAGGCACCTTTCTAGCCGCATCTCATCCACCCGGGGGGAAAATTACGTCTGGGCAGGGTCGCCCTGTTTCAAACGTGAGCTCAGACAGTTATCCTCAGTAGTTTCTGACTACCTCAAGGAAACAGCGGGGAAGAACAGGGCCTTTCCTCGGAGACACTTTTGGACACAGGGTCCCCTGCACTGCATCCACTGCATACGTAGTGCAGTACCTGAGGTGGGCCTCAGTGAACAAGGCTCTGTCCCATACCTCGCCGTGTTAAGTGTGAAAGATGTACCTTTCTTCAGGCTGCACTCACAGCCTAGCTCGCGCTGCTGCGACAGTGCCGTCCTGAGTGTTTCCCTAGACTGAGTCGTTAGCACGGGGTGTTTCTGAAGCACAGGTCCGTTTCAGTCAGTGAGGCCGATCGACTTGCAGGGAGGCTGCCCAGCGCTGCTCCCACGCGTCTCTGTTAGGACTGGGACACTCTACCTCGGCCCCCAGCAAGCAACACGTAGCCCTTGCTTGGAATGTGAAGAGTGGCTCCCATGGGCCTCCTTCCCCCTGAGCTTCCTCAGAAGCCACCGGCCGCTACGCCGGCACAGAGCAGTCACCATGCGAAAGTGGTGCACGGCTGCCTCTCCTATATGTCCCCGGAGGAATCGGAGAGTTCAGTTCATCCAACGAGGCGCATGGATTCATGGCACCCCTGCATCCCCAGCTCTGCTGACGTGAAACACTAGCCCTTACCTAGGAGCCTCAGGTCACATTTCATTTGACCGGAGCTGACTCTGCAGTGCAGTGGTATGAGTCCCTAGAAAGGCATTTGCCAGCACAGGATGGGCTTTGAGAGAACGCAGCCTTGCTGGCCCACAGCGACTACCCTGCAGTGGAGAGACGTCGGGCCGCTAGCGCTGCTCAGGCAGCTTGGAAGGCAGAAACAAGTCGCTCGCAAACGGGCAGAAGGCGTACTTTGCCATCAGTGTCCCACTTTCAGGCTTGATGACACAGCATGGTTATCTGAACGTTCTGTCTAGCTATCTAGTACAAGGGAATGAGGGGCCCTCTTCTGGTAAGAAAGGTTTCCAGATGGGAGTGCCGTCCGTGCAGGAGAGCGTTCCCCACGCTGTGCCAAGTTTGGTACTTGGTGACTCGGGGTGGTCCCGAAAGTCCAGCCTTGTCCCGGGGAAAGCCTCCATCCTTTTCTTTTTCAGGCTGGACGTAAACATCCAACTTCCAGGTGCCGAAGGGAGTCGTCCTTGAGGCGTCCCCTGGTTTCACTGGGGACGCACAGTGGTGTTTCTCAGAAGAGCCCAAATCGCTCCCTGGGGCACACCAGCATGGAATGTAAGGCTGCTCAGAACTGCGTTCCTGAGGCCGTTTGCAGGCTGAACAACGGGAGGTGTCGAGCGAAGAGGGCAGCACTCTGCCATTACTGCTGGCACATCCGTGCAGTTAACGCAAACAGACGCAGTCACTTCCTCGGCTCAAACGCCACACAAGAGCTGGGCGGCGCACAGTGCTCTCTCACAAAAGTTACAACGAACGTGAGTGCTCAATGAGTCCTGCGAAACCTTACAGAGTTGATGGTCTCCTTTACCGCCGGCTTCCTCACTAGGGCGGCACGCTTCACTTTACTACTGGAAAACGCTGGACTTTTACTCGAGGCCAGGGCTCACCTTTCTGACGCCAGCAATCTCCGGAGTGCTCTTGGAGACGGTCCCAGCAAAGAACTGAGACCAGCGTGCCTCATGCGAGTCAACTCACACTTCTTCCCTGAGGCCTTCCGGAGCAAAGAAAAGACGGGCCCCAGGAGTGTGTCTCAGGCACGTTTGTAGCCGCATCTCATCCACACTGGGGGAAAATTTCGTCTGGGCAGGGTCGCCCTGTTTCAAACGTGAGCTCAGACAGTTATCCTCAGTAGTTTCTGACTACCTCATGGAAACAGCGGGGAAGAACAGGGCCTTTCCTCGGAGACACTTTTGGACACAGGGTCCCCTGCACTGCATCCACTGCATACGTAGTGCAGTACCTGAGGTGGGCCTCAGTGAACAAGGCTCTGTCCCATACCTCGCCGTGTTAAGTGTGAAAGATGTACCTTTCTTCAGGCTGCACTCACAGCCTAGCTCGCGCTGCTGCGACAGTGCCGTCCTGAGTGTTTCCCTGGACTGAGTCGTTAGCACGGGGTGTTTCTGAAGCACAGGTCTGTTTCAGTCAGTGAGGCCGATCGACTTGCAGGGAGGCTGCCCAGCGCTGCTCCCACGCATCTCTGTTAGGACTGGGACACTCTACCTCGGCCCCCAGCAAGCAACACGTGGCCCTTGCTAGGAATGTGAAGAGTGGCTCCCATGGGCCTCCTTCCCCCTGAGCTTCCTCAGAAGCCACCGGCCGCTCCTCCGGCACAGAGCAGTCACCGTGCGATAGTGGTGCACGGCTGCCTCCCCTATATGTCCCCGGAGGAATCGGAGAGTTCAGTTCATCCAACGAGGCGCATGGATTCATGGCACCCCTGCATCCCCAGCTCTGCTGACGTGAAACACTAGCCCTTACCTTGGGGCCTCAGGTCACCTTTCCTTTGGCCGGAGCTGACTCTAGCAGAGCAGTGGTATGAGTCCCTAGAAAGGCATTTGCCAGCACAGCATGGGCTTTGAGAGAACGCAGCCTTGCTGGCCCACAGCGACTCCCCTGCAGTGGAGAGACGTCGGGCCGCTAGCGCTGCTCAGGCAGCTTGGAAGGCAGAAACAAGTCGCTCGCAAACGGGCAGAAGGCGTACTTTGCCATCAGTGTCCCACTTTCAGGCTTGATGACACAGCATGGTTATCTGAACATTCTGTCTAGCTATCTAATACAAGGGAACGAGGGACCCTTCTGGTAAGAAAGGTTTCCAGGTGGGGAGTGCCGTCCGTGCAGGAGAGCGTTCCCCACGCTGTGCCAAGTTTGGTACTTGGTGACTCGGGGTGGTCCCGAAAGTCCAGCCTTGTCCCGGGGAAAGCCATCCATCCTTTTCTTTTTCAGGCTGGACGTAAACATCCAACTTCCAGGTGCCGAAGGGAGTCGTCCTTGAGGCGTCCCCTGGTTTCACTGGGGACGCACAGTGGTGTTTCTCAGAAGAGCCCAAATCGCTCCCTGGGGCACACCAGCATGGAATGTAAGGCTGCTCAGAACTGCGTTCCTGAGGCCATTTGCAGGCTGAACAAACGGGAGGTGTCGAGCGAAGAGGGCAGCACTCTGCCATTACTGCTGGCACATCCGTGCAGTTAAAGCAAACAGACGCAGTCACTTCCTCGGCTCAAACGCCACACAAGAGCTGGGCGGCGCACAGTGCTCTCTCACAAAAGTTACAACGAACGTGAGTGCTCGAGTCCTGCGACACCTTACAGAGATGACGCTCTCCTTTACCGCCGGCTTCCTCACTAGGGCGGCACGTTTCACTTTACTACTGGAAAACGCTGGACGTTTACTCCATGCCAGGGCTCTCATTTCTGTCGCCGGCAATCTCCGGACTGCTCTTGGAGACGCTCCCAGCAAAGAACTGAGACCAGCGAGCCTCATGCGAGTCAACTCACACTTCTTCCCTGAGGCCTTCCGGAGCAAAGAAAAGACGGGCCCCAGAAGTGTGTCTCAGGCACCTTTCTAGCCGCATCTCATCCACCCGGGGGGAAAATTACGTCTGGGCAGGGTCGCCCTGTTTCAAACGTGAGCTCAGACAGTTATCCTCAGTAGTTTCTGACTACCTCAAGGAAACAGCGGGGAAGAACAGGGCCTTTCCTCGGAGACACTTTTGGACACAGGGTCCCCTGCACTGCATCCACTGCATACGTAGTGCAGTACCTGAGGTGGGCCTCAGTGAACAAGGCTCTGTCCCATACCTCGCCGTGTTAAGTGTGAAAGATGTACCTTTCTTCAGGCTGCACTCACAGCCTAGCTCGCGCTGCTGCGACAGTGCCGTCCTGAGTGTTTCCCTAGACTGAGTCGTTAGCACGGGGTGTTTCTGAAGCACAGGTCCGTTTCAGTCAGTGAGGCCGATCGACTTGCAGGGAGGCTGCCCAGCGCTGCTCCCACGCGTCTCTGTTAGGACTGGGACACTCTACCTCGGCCCCCAGCAAGCAACACGTAGCCCTTGCTTGGAATGTGAAGAGTGGCTCCCATGGGCCTCCTTCCCCCTGAGCTTCCTCAGAAGCCACCGGCCGCTACGCCGGCACAGAGCAGTCACCATGCGAAAGTGGTGCACGGCTGCCTCTCCTATATGTCCCCGGAGGAATCGGAGAGTTCAGTTCATCCAACGAGGCGCATGGATTCATGGCACCCCTGCATCCCCAGCTCTGCTGACGTGAAACACTAGCCCTTACCTAGGAGCCTCAGGTCACATTTCATTTGACCGGAGCTGACTCTGCAGTGCAGTGGTATGAGTCCCTAGAAAGGCATTTGCCAGCACAGGATGGGCTTTGAGAGAACGCAGCCTTGCTGGCCCACAGCGACTACCCTGCAGTGGAGAGACGTCGGGCCGCTAGCGCTGCTCAGGCAGCTTGGAAGGCAGAAACAAGTCGCTCGCAAACGGGAAGAAGGCGTACTTTGCCATCAGTGTCCCACTTTCAGGCTTGATGACACAGCATGGTTATCTGAACGTTCTGTCTAGCTATCTAGTACAAGGGAATGAGGGGCCCTCTTCTGGTAAGAAAGGTTTCCAGATGGGAGTGCCGTCCGTGCAGGAGAGCGTTCCCCACGCTGTGCCAAGTTTGGTACTTGGTGACTCGGGGTGGTCCCGAAAGTCCAGCCTTGTCCCGGGGAAAGCCTCCATCCTTTTCTTTTTCAGGCTGGACGTAAACATCCAACTTCCAGGTGCCGAAGGGAGTCGTCCTTGAGGCGTCCCCTGGTTTCACTGCGGACGCACAGTGGTGTTTCTCAGAAGAGCCCAAATCGCTCCCTGGGGCACACCAGCATGGAATGTAAGGCTGCTCAGAACTGCGTTCCTGAGGCCGTTTGCAGGCTGAACAACGGGAGGTGTCGAGCGAAGAGGGCAGCACTCTGCCATTACTGCTGGCACATCCGTGCAGTTAACGCAAACAGACGCAGTCACTTCCTCGGCTCAAACGCCACACAAGAGCTGGGCGGCGCACAGTGCTCTCTCACAAAAGTTACAACGAACGTGAGTGCTCAATGAGTCCTGCGATACCTTACAGAGTTGATGGTCTCCTTTACCGCCGGCTTCCTCACTAGGGCGGCACGCTTCACTTTACTACTGGAAAACGCTGGACTTTTACTCGAGGCCAGGGCTCACCTTTCTGACGCCAGCAATCTCCGGAGTGCTCTTGGAGACGGTCCCAGCAAAGAACTGAGACCAGCGTGCCTCATGCGAGTCAACTCACACTTCTTCCCTGAGGCCTTCCGGAGCAAAGAAAAGACGGGCCCCAGGAGTGTGTCTCAGGCACGTTTGTAGCCGCATCTCATCCACACTGGGGGAAAATTTCGTCTGGGCAGGGTCGTCCTGTTTCAAACGTGAGCTCAGACAGTTATCCTCAGTAGTTTCTGACTACCTCATGGAAACAGCGGGGAAGAACAGGGCCTTTCCTCGGAGACACTTTTGGACACAGGGTCCCCTGCACTGCATCCACTGCATACGTAGTGCAGTACCTGAGGTGGGCCTCAGTGAACAAGGCTCTGTCCCATACCTCGCCGTGTTAAGTGTGAAAGATGTACCTTTCTTCAGGCTGCACTCACAGCCTAGCTCGCGCTGCTGCGACAGTGCCGTCCTGAGTGTTTCCCTGGACTGAGTCGTTAGCACGGGGTGTTTCTGAAGCACAGGTCTGTTTCAGTCAGTGAGGCCGATCGACTTGCAGGGAGGCTGCCCAGCGCTGCTCCCACGCATCTCTGTTAGGACTGGGACACTCTACCTCGGCCCCCAGCAAGCAACACGTGGCCCTTGCTAGGAATGTGAAGAGTGGCTCCCATGGGCCTCCTTCCCCCTGAGCTTCCTCAGAAGCCACCGGCCGCTCCTCCGGCACAGAGCAGTCACCGTGCGATAGTGGTGCACGGCTGCCTCCCCTATATGTCCCCGGAGGAATCGGAGAGTTCAGTTCATCCAACGAGGCGCATGGATTCATGGCACCCCTGCATCCCCAGCTCTGCTGACGTGAAACACTAGCCCTTACCTTGGGGCCTCAGGTCACCTTTCCTTTGGCCGGAGCTGACTCTAGCAGAGCAGTGGTATGAGTCCCTAGAAAGGCATTTGCCAGCACAGCATGGGCTTTGAGAGAACGCAGCCTTGCTGGCCCACAGCGACTACCCTGCAGTGGAGAGACGTCGGGCCGCTAGCGCTGCTCAGGCAGCTTGGAAGGCAGAAACAAGTCGCTCGCAAACGGGCAGAAGGCGTACTTTGCCATCAGTGTCCCACTTTCAGGCTTGATGACACAGCATGGTTATCTGAACATTCTGTCTAGCTATCTAATACAAGGGAACGAGGGACCCTTCTGGTAAGAAAGGTTTCCAGGTGGGGAGTGCCGTCCGTGCAGGAGAGCGTTCCCCACGCTGTGCCAAGTTTGGTACTTGGTGACTCGGGGTGGTCCCGAAAGTCCAGCCTTGTCCCGGGGAAAGCCATCCATCCTTTTTTTTTTCAGGCTGGACGTAAACATCCAACTTCCAGGTGCCGAAGGGAGTCGTCCTTGAGGCGTCCCCTGGTTTCACTGCGGACGCACAGTGGTGTTTCTCAGAAGAGCCCAAATCGCTCCCTGGGGCACACCAGCATGGAATGTAAGGCTGCTCAGAACTGCGTTCCTGAGGCCGTTTGCAGGCTGAACAAACGGGAGGTGTCGAGCGAAGAGGGCAGCACTCTGCCATTACTGCTGGCACATCCGTGCAGTTAAAGCAAACAGACGCAGTCACTTCCTCGGCTCAAACGCCACACAAGAGCTGGGCGGCGCACAGTGCTCTCTCACAAAAGTTACAACGAACGTGAGTGCTCGAGTCCTGCGACACCTTACAGAGATGACGCTCTCCTTTACCGCCGGCTTCCTCACTAGGGCGGCACGTTTCACTTTACTACTGGAAAACGCTGGACGTTTACTCCATGCCAGGGCTCTCATTTCTGTCGCCGGCAATCTCCGGACTGCTCTTGGAGACGCTCCCAGCAAAGAACTGAGACCAGCGAGCCTCATGCGAGTCAACTCACACTTCTTCCATGAGGCCTTCCGGAGCAAAGAAAAGACGGGCCCCAGAAGTGTGTCTCAGGCACCTTTCTAGCCGCATCTCATCCACCCGGGGGGAAAATTACGTCTGGGCAGGGTCGCCCTGT